>NC_026158.1:4601774-4646427 GCF_000512975.1 Sesamum indicum
GTTTGGGGGGGGGGGGGAATTTGGCTCGAACCTTCACCCGTTCGTTGTGAAATTTCAGACTTAGTCTACATTAGTTGCGAAAAAACATAAATAAAGCGTACTACTTCCTCACATTAATACAATCTAAAGCCAAAACAAGTTTGCATAGGACCGTAAGCAACTCCTGGAAGAGCCAATGTCTCGAATCGTTGCTTATAAGCTGCTGCATCGCCTGTGAGTTAATTTCATCGCAATACACTGAACTCCTTTTGCTACCGCAAGCTCCAACCCCCCTAACGACACCAGAAAACGTGTTAGAAGCAACGTGCAAATATTCAGGTAAACGAAAAAAATGACGAGGAAAAGTAAATGAATCTGATCCCTCACCACATAGGGAGAAGAAAGCTTCTAATGCTGCAGCATAATTTGAATTGAATGTGTTTGAGGGAGGCATAGACGCGCACCTGAAACAGATCAGTGAGATGCTCCTGTAACTGCCACACGACCTGACTATAAAGGAAAAGGTGAGAAATCGTTTCCGTGTTCCTACAGAACATGCACGACACTAGAATCAGCCCCTATTTGTCGCAGTCTGCCATCAGCCGGCAGCAAGTTGTGTAATAATCTCCAGCAAAAAACTGATATGGTAGGACGAATGCTCGGCCCCAACAAATCTGAGAGTAGAGGCTGTCTAATTCCTGATCCTGACCATGTTCCAAGCAGATTTTAGTGTGACCAGCTCATTTTCAGCTCAGCTTCCACACAGCCTATCCGCAGCAAGGTCATCAAGGGAAACAACCATGACTTTGATAAACCTGCATCGTCTATCCGGAAAGCCAAAACGCTCCAAGACAAGCTTCACCTTATAGCTAATGTTGATCCTTACCAATGGATTAAACATTATACACCAACCACCACCACCATCCCATGAATACACATAAAGCGGCAAACTTTATATTCTCAGTAAAATTTAAACTCATGACATTCAAGGTGAGAATTAAACACTTGGCCGTTAGACGACTGTATTGGTGGTTACTTGTCTTGGAGTTCATCTCTGAACTACAACATGCATGTGAATTTTTCTGTATTCGTCTTCTTTGAGTAGATAATAAAAACATTCCCATGGCTGTGAGGTTCATTGTTTTTCAAACAGTGTTAAATCCAGATGCTTGATGTTTTGAGCCAGGATCAATTTCCTATCATTCTGTTGTATTTTTTATACAACAACATGAACTTGTGTATAATTGTTTTCATCTACCAGCTATGTTACAACTAATACCTATAGAAGTATCAACATCAAACTAAACTATAATCCGCCTCGTTGACTTTCCCTAATGTGGCATTGAGGACGATCTTGATATCATCTCCGGCAGGATTCTGTTTGCCACAGCCGAAGAAATAGAAGCAGATGGACGCAGGAGAGGTGTTCCAACCCGACTCGACGTCTCGTTAGCAACCGGTAAGTCGTCATTAATATCAATAGTTGTTGGTTGCAGCTCAATCTGTGCACCCGGTTGAGGGGCAAATCGAGGACTATCTAGGTAGTGATGATCGTATTCCTCCACTGATACTACTGTACTCGTATCAGTGTGGATGGTCGAATCGTCAGTGAAAATTCCCAGTCTTCTCCTTCTCCTAGCTGCCTTTCCCCATCCATGGATCGTCTCTCGTATTCTCTTTGGAATTAGGGCTGCCTTGTAGTTTGTTCCCATCTGCAAATTAAGGAGAAGGCTTTGTAATTTTTCAACATGAGACATTGTAATTAACACATATTTCTACATGACCTTCATGGTCAGTGTTCCGTACCTGAGTAACCAGTGCATAGAGCGGCAAGGTGCTGTAGCTGCATAAAAATTGCCCTGCAAACCTGGACGCCGAAAGATAGGCTTAGTTCATGCAGCTCGTCTTTACAAGACAACCGACAGAAGGCACATTGTGTAACAATATTTTTTGAATTTATACATTACCCGACGATGAGCCGTAGATACACAAGGAAGTGGTTTCTTATGAAGCAAGAACTGTACCCAAACTGCCACTGGAATAAAAGGCAAGCTTTGTCAGAGCTTTCACATTTATGGGATAAACAATAGGTAGGAAACTGACATATTTTAAAATCTGAAATGATATAACATCCATCGACTCAATCAAACTCTGACGACTTTTTCACGCCAGTTCTTGAAAACTTCAAGATTTGAGGTTATTGTTACAGGAAAAAGAAGAAAAGAAACTGAAGAAGAGTGCATACCCAGAACCAGAAGAATGATGCGAGCTCGAATGCATTCTGCAAGTGTTAACATGGGAAGATTAGCATCAATATCAAATGCCCTGTGTAACTGGAGATGAAGAAATCAATGGTTGAGCAATTAAATTGCAGTGTAAATGGCAGACCTGGAAAAGGATAAAATGAATCAAGGACAACAACAGTTCGGGCTTGTTGAACCAAAACAGCTCATCACGGAGTTTGAACTTAGGTCCAGAGAAACTCCCACTTATTCCCGCACTCTCTAGTGCCAATGTTGCTATAACGTGCTGCAGTTTTGTGCCCACTAGTAGAACAAGCTGCAAATTAAACACGTCATTTTCATGAGTTCTGTTTGTGAAGCAAAAACATGCACAAGCAGAAGAGAAGATCCTGACTGCTCATTTTTGTATATGTCTTTATCCTTTAATCGTTCGATAAGGATTCAATCTTGGCATCAAATCCTTTTTCTAAGCAAAGAGGAGAAATCTTGTGTTTATACTGCGGCATATTAAATGTGTCATGTGATTCCGTTATGAACACTTACAGTGACAGGGATAAGTGCAATCCAGAAATAGAGATTAGATCCTGCCAATTACAGACACCAACCACAAATTAGCAAGTTGATCACTTTAAATTTAATAGTCAAACATGGAATGATAGAAAAGTAAGACCAGAAAGTCGCGTATCAATTAAACATTCATGATTTTCATTTCTGACCAACTGATACTTAGAGCTAATATGGCGGATCAACTTTCCCTATGGAATTTGTTTGATAGGACAATGACCTAGGGATCTACCAACTTACCTTTTACATTGAACAGCATAAAAGCAACGACAAATCCCCAAAGTGGAGCACTGTAAATATCCAAAAAAAGAAGAGGAATGTCAGCAAAGCTTCAGAGGAAACCGTAAAGACGAGCAACCGCGTAACAAGAGAAAACAAATTGTTCTCCACTAACTGAATTGCTACATGATCAAGCCAATTTATGACTAATAAAGAGAACCTATTTGAACACATAAATAGATAGCAGGCGACAAATCCATGGTAACTATTAGAAATATGTATACATGATAGTACAATGAAATATGAATCAAGTTGCTGAAGCGTGTTAAAGTCCAAGCAATGTTAAATATTGTGGTTTTCAACTCTAAGAAGATGGAAATAATGGAAGTTTGAAGTTCTGCTATCAACGATAATTCTCTTCGGCCTTTGCTTCAGACATATATGACCACTAATATATGAGTAATGAAGAGTATGATAAAAACACATAAGAACTAGAAATGAAAACAGTCAGCTTATCTACATGATAGTTTTCATTACCTAACACCCACTATCCGTTGAAATTCTTCTTCCATGGAGCGAATCATATAGCTGTGAAAATCATATTTTGATGTGAGGTTGTGGTTCTGCCATAAATAAGAAACAGAGAAAGAAAACAGAGTTTAGTGTGGCCAAGTTCATATGAAATTGAGTTTGACAAGGAATGAAAAATCAGAAACTGGTAAGAGGTAAATCCATTTGGCATGTCCATGACGGTGAATGTCCCTGAAGGTCCAAAACAGAGAACCCCAGAAAAAGACACCAAATACAGGTGCGGAAGAACTAATATTCTTTTGCAATTATTTTGTCATGGTTAGTTGCTTCAATTTCTGGAGGTATTTTGATGTGATGGAATCTTCTCAAAGAATAATGACTCAAAACTTCGCTTATACATGTGTTTCCACTACAAAAACAGATATAATAAAGTTGAATGTTCACATACCGTAATAAATCCCTGGCGGAGGGTAAGGTAATCGGCACGCACTACTGAACGCCCAAACTGCCTGAAGAAACAAGTCTGGATACACAAAAACACAGTATTTATTCATTATATAAAGTCTTAGGAGCTTCCTATTGAGTGCTCATCTTTGCAATTTTTCCAGTTTGAACTAAAATGTTGCATTGAGAGGACAAAAAGAAGTTGTTATTAGGCTATTTAGCAACTTCAAGTACGCTAGTAGCATTGTCTATCATAACTCTAAGGAATGCGGAGTTGCAAGACGTTCAATAACTATATAATGAAACAATTAGAACTGTTTTTTCTTATTTTATGCGGGACAAGGTAAAATGAAACTCTGGGTGTAAAAGCTGCAGTGCAATAGAAGCGGACGCACCACCCACACGAGAAAGCTGTTCCTGTCCATAGGATTTGATGTATGGACTCTGACAAAAGTAGATTGCCTTTGCATTGTCAATGCTCTCGTGATTTCTGCAACACATAAAATTTTCGTGGATTAAACTTAACTTCATGGTAAAATTACTGATTGTACTAAATTTGGAGCATGCTTCACAGCCTAAATGAGTCCATTTTCAGTTCACTCCAGGTGCTTTAAAGAGCATACTGACTACCGTTCAATGAAAGGAAAGAAATTGCCTCTTCCGTCTGGATTTCATGTCTGCCACTGACACTAAAATTTTGCACACCAACTTGATGGTGTTTGTTGAAAGCAAAATGGTGTAGTCGTACATTATTAGCTTCAATGAGTTTTGAGTTCTTAAACAGATAAACAGTTCTATGATGTCAAGGAATTCATTGTTAGAACTCTATCCTCAAGTAGTTCTAGCATTTTAATCTTGAATACAGGCTTTATATCATTTCATTATCCTTTACAGTTAAACCATGTTTGTCAAGGAGTCCTTTTTTGTCCTTATAAATGTCTTATCTACCACCAAAGAGACCGAAATTTCCAGAAAGCATAACTAAGAAAGTAGGATTTTGCAGTGAATAGGCTGCAAGGTCAAACTTCACTCTAAGCAAACCGTTCAGGAATTACCACTTAATGAATTATGTTTGTCCATGTGAGCCTCATCCTCCCATACTCTCCAACTGTGTATCTGCCATAGATGTTTGACAGAAATATCAGAGCTTATGCAGAGCAAACAAGATGTAGAATTTATATCAGTTTAACAGAGAACAATATTCCACCATGAACTGTTAGATTATTCTAATGGGGTGCCACTTTAGTAAGGTTGAAAATCAGCAAAGAGATAAGAAATGTTGGACAAACTACGAAATCAGTATCTTAAGTAGCAGTCATTTACATCCTAACTGTATTATGAAATTTATGACTGTTTATGAGAACGCTAAAAGGAATCAGTTTTAACATTTTGCAAGGGGCCAACTGTTGCTGTATAAATTGTTTCGACTATTCCTTTAGTGTAAATTAACTATATGGGTGACATAAGACCACAATGCAAGCATACATTCTTCACATGCATTTTGACAGCATTGGCAAATAACCATGTAGGAAAACGAGCCAGTTGAGGTAATAATTTCACCTCAAAACACCCCAAGAAGGGATGATAAGATAAGGGCTGAAAATGAAGCTTACATTTCTCTAACTGTCACTTAAACTAAAACTTGCAAAATTAATGTCTTTAAAATTATGCACCAAGGATATATAAAATAATCAGCTGGGCTTGCAAAAATAAAAAAACATTAACATAATAGAAACCTATGACCAGAGGATAGGGATTCAAGCAAATCTGAGTTCCACGGAAGTGTTAAAAAAACTGGAGGCTTAGCACTTAGTGAGTAACTGAAAAATCAAAACATTACCTTTACGATGGCCAGCAACATTGTTAGGCAGCTGTAAGATATATGTGTAACTGCCATAACAAAGATGAACCGGTGGAGTTGCTCAAGCCCTTCATATGACACAAATGGTTCGTAGTTCTGCACAGAATTTAAACTTCTTAGTTCTTGTTTAGGTGGAAGATTAATCACACAAGAACTAACGAAAAAGAAAGGGATGATGAAAATCAGCCAAATAGTTCGACAGAGGTGGAGAAAGAAAACACCCGGGCTCACATATGAAAATACAGAGACGGTGATAGATCACCATACAACTGATGCCATGAAACTAAGAAACTGAGTTGATTACGCATTGATGAACCAAAACAAAATGAATAATGGTATACTCATGATCTTCCGTATGAATTCACTTGCCTCTGGGCAGGTATTCTGATTTAGACCCGTCAAAATTCTCCTATGCATCCGAGGATCAAAGAAGGCCATGAAAAGTCTACGCTCCTTAAAACTATTATTTTCCCTTTCCTCATCAACTTCCTTCTTTGTGCACGGGGCAAATGCACTATCGTAGAACTTTGATGGTATGCAAATGTTAGATATAATACTTGAAGTTGCTGTGAGGAGGAGCGATATAAAGCCAAGAAGCATCAATTCTGGAGACAAGTACATCCAATCAAGCTCAATGTTCAAAGTGAGGGAAAGATGGAAAACAGCCAAATATTGAAGCAACTAAAGGAGAGATCTGTACAACTAGAATGTCTCCTTTAACAGAGCAGAACTTCCATCAAGAAATTGCAAGAAATATAGATATTACCTTCCTTCATTTTCTCCACAGCGGCAAGCAGAGGTTTTCTATCAGTTTTCTTCAACCACTGAAATGACAGGAAAGCATAAGCTTACCTCTAACAGTTAACTTCAGCAAAAGTTAAACAAGAAAATAAAGCAGAATTGCATAACACCACTGGAATCAAGACTCAGTGGCTTAAATAAGTTTTTACATTTGAGTTGCAGATAGAATAAAGATCTTAAAGCTGCCTCGTGTACTCACCAGCAACTACATCCGACAATAATTTATCAGATAATTCTATGAAAGTCACTAAACAACAATTGTAAGACGATCTTCAATGTCTACACCAACATAACTCTACCACAAAAGCAATATCCCAATTGATCCTATCATCTACTATCGAAATCTAATCGCATTCCCAAAAACCAAATACATAATTATTCTTTCTCCTTCTCATCAATGTATAACATACAGAATTAAAAACACAAGTACAGCTGGGGTGGACAAGCACCAAGAAACAAGAAAAAGCGAGAAAACAAAGAATGCCACTCACATTACCCAACCGGTGAATCGAGCGTTCCACAAGCAGTGAAACGGCAACAAATATGGTGAGTACAGTAGCAACAGACCATGTTGGAGTCAAGGCCAGGGACCTCAGCTCCTTACTATTCTCTGACATCCCTAAGGATTTGGACTCCGACATTCTCAGTAATTCAACCTCAAAAAACTCCAGACCTTCGATTAAACCTCAACCCGGCAAGCCCTCTCCTTTGGATAATCACCACGACCCTCTGATATCATACCAAATCCACAGATAAAACAAAACCCATTTGACAAAAAGGTCAAAAATCAAAACTTTGTTTCAGAACAATACTCAAACTCGCTGCTCTCAGAAGCCGGGCAGTCAAGAATCTGACTATGCACTCATTGCTCTCTGTTTCAAGATTCCATGAACAAAAGGGGGTCGAAATTAAAGAATGCAACTTACACTAATTCTTTAATCCTTCCCCCTCAAGACCCGGTAAATTGGAAAATACTATAGGAGGAAAGAACCAAACCATTGACTTCAAGACGATATTCCAATCTATATTCAAGAAAAAAAGAGTCTAGAATGACGATGGGTTTCAACGGAAATTGATCTGCAGAATGCTACCGATACAGCAAGAACAGTCTTGTTTTTCCCTCCCTCTTTGGCCCCAGAAGAAGAACTCTTTTGAACACAAACCCGCCCCGATAGATCCTCTAACTTATAGGCTGGCTGCTACAAGACCGAGCGACGAAGGAACAAAACTGTGACTACTTGTACTTCTAGTGAGAAATACTCTCTCTCTCTCTCTCTGTGTCTCTGTGTGTGTGTGTCTGTGTATATAAAGACAGTATTAGGTAAGAGAAATGAACTGGAGCAAGGTGGTTCCGTGTCTTCCCGAGTTAATTTTCAAATCTCTCCCTCTCTCTCTCTCCCCCACACATCAGTTAAGTAATACTTATGTGTTACTTAAGCATGTGTTTACAGGAGAGTGTGTTAGATAAGGGGGGCATGCTGCTACGTAACAGATAAACCTACACCAGCACGAATTCTTGTCTCCCTCCATCCATGGCAGAGGAATTGTAATAAAAAGGAAAAATGTAATTTACCACTGTGTCATGGGAAACGAGCAATATGTGCGTTTGTGAAAAATAAAACAGCAATTTGAAAGAATAAGTTGCTCATTTTTCTAACACATGTGGTAAATTGCGTTTAACCTTGTAATAAAAGTAGTAGTTCTTGTGTGCTTCTTGCCTTCTCTTCCATTAAAAAAAATGAGACTCGAGTGTTCTTGGTTGCACTTAAGTGTTATTCAAGATTGAGTAAATTGCAATTTAGGTGCCATAATTTTTTAGAGAAATCTTATAAGAATTGTGTGTGAATATATATATCAAATAATATAGATTGTGTGTCTGTTTGACTGGCCTGTCATTGTTAGATAAAACTTGTGTTTCAAGTGTAAACATAATCTTTTACTTTTTATACTGCTGATCCGTTTTCTATAATCATTTCTGGATTAAATTTTACCAAAGATACATTATGCTCAAAGTTATAATTTGTAGTTTTTAATCGACTGCAATTATTTTTTTCATCTAATTATATATTATACCAATTAGATTCTACCAAAAGTATTTGATATGAGGTTAGTTTTGGATTTTAACTATAATCTGCTATTGTATAATTAATTTGAAATTGTGAAATCCAAAGACCGTAATCACTTTTCCTGAAATCAATTATTTTAGAAATAATTATCTCATAATCAATTGTACAACTGTCCACTAATGTATACCTGTTTTGTATTAATATAATAAAATATAGAGTCAATTACACATAATTACCAAATATTTATAATTAGGCTGAAATTCTTGAGAGCTTGTTGTAATTAGTCTATGATATTTTGAGGTATCAGATGATATAAACAGTAAAAAGAAAATTTTGTGATTGACTAACTTTAAAAGACCATTGTTTTTATTAATTTTGATAAATTTTGGTAAATTACGGTATAAGTTTGAGCGGACTATACACTTTTCAGATCATATGTACTAATCATGCGAGGAGCATAAATTCTGCTATATTTATCATGTGATTAGTTATATTTTTGGAATTCCAATGTATTATACTTATGATAGGGGAAATACAATAAACAAACCCCCAAAACAACATATTTGCCCTTCAGAATGAGGAAAAACCCCAAACACTTCACGGGCCCCCGTCCCAACCAGCTTGATCCAATTACTCGAATTGTCAGCTATCGATCTCAAACTCATCTGATCGCTATTTAAACAATACGGGCTCGTATTAATTCTGGCATATGAGCCTCTATAAATACCAGTTGAACCATTTACAAAATATGTCTTTTATGTCCTTTATAACCCCGAACTCAATACTAACTTAAGCGTCGAAAAGTCTTAGTTGAGAACCAACCGAATATGCCTACCGTTTTGTCAAGTCAACTTTACTCATCCAATAGTAACCAAGTTAGCATAAGCTAATCACTAGGTTAACGTCGAATTTTTATCAAATTTTTAAAAATCTCAACCTGAATTAATTTATTTAATAATTAATTCAAATTCAATTAAATTCAAAATAAATTAGAATATGCCATAAATCTAATAAAATCACCGGTAATCTTGGGTGTGAAAGTAGAGGAGGACGCGGCGCGATTAACGATTGAACCTCTCCGCGTAGACATATTCAACGGCAATGAATTCTAACAGCCCCACTCCGATGCCAAGAAAAGTAGAGTTGGCATAAAATCACTTATTCGAGGAGAAGGGTAGACAATCTGCAACCTCAACAACTCTAAAAATAGAAGTCTGATTATTGTAAGATTGATTACACTTAGATCCTCGTTGAAAATATAAAATTATATTTTTTTAAAAAAAATATTAAAATTACACTTATACCCTTTCGAAAAATTTATTGTTTACATTTGACAATTTTTTATTGGGATTTTGACGAAAACACTGATGCTAACGAAAAAATAAATTATATAAATTTTTAATTTCACCGTCATTTAACATTTTTATGTAATAATTTTGTTCTTGTGAAGGAAAAAATGTAATGATGTTAAATTTTGTATATTTTTTTTCAATTATCAAATTTGTATTATAAAGACTGAATTCTTTATAATTTTTATTTACTAATGTTTATAAAAGCATTATGATCATGTGTCTTGGCACATGGTAAAAAGTTATAAACTAGTGTTAATTATTAATTATGATGTACTAATCATTTTGTCAATGAAATCGCATAAACATATGCACAGATACATGCATACCATATATATATATTCAAAAATTGCAATTTTGACCCCAAACTATATCGTAATTTGCAATGTTAGTTTTATATTTTTTTTTAAATAGTCAATATTATTCTCATATTTTAGAAAAAAAAGTTGCAAAGTTAGTCCCGCTATTAAAAAATTGCAATGTTTGGGACTAATTTTGCAATATTTTTCTAAAAATATGGGACTAATACTGTAATGGTGAGACTAACTTTGCAATATTTTCCAAATGTATGAGATTAATGTTGGCTATTTCAGAAAGTATGAGACTAATACTACAAACCATCCTGTATTTCGGGTCGAAATTGCAATTTTCTCATCATCTTCATAAACTTTTAGGGACTGTTTAAAAGGTTTGATAACGGTGGATTGAGCCTCCAATCACTAGAAAAAAAATACTATTACTTACATTTTTGATAGTTATGAACTAAAAGTCATGGTAAATAACTATTATTAATCATGTTTAAATAAAATTATTGCAAAAATTTAGTTTATTCACCATGAATTATTTATTTCTTTGTCATGACAAATATTTTAGCCACACTTACAAAAATTACGGCCAACAACCATTGCGTGACTGTGATAAATAAATATTAATTTATGATATTTTATAGGGTAAATTACAACAACCTCCCCTGATGGTTGACATAATTATGAATACCCCCTCGTTGTTTGAAAAATTATCAATACCCCCCTAATTTTAACGGTCGTCTAACAATTAGCCCAATTCATTAGATTTTTATCTATTTTTTATGGTGAACTAATTAAAATGCCCTTGGGCTTTGTGGATTAACAAATATAATTTTATTTATTTTTTAAAATATTTTATTTTTTATACGGACTAAGTGGATAATTTTAAATATTTTTCAAAACTTTTTCATCTACCATGTCCGGTTGTTTTTACAATTTTTTAATTTAAAAAAAAAAAACTAAAAGCACAAAGTTGGCAATTTCATACTTCCATCCAAAAATTACATAATTTTATTAAATATCACGAAGATACTTGTAAATTTTTCAACCAAATAAATATTCATAATTATGCTAAATCGAAAAAAAATCATTATAATTTACCTTATTTTATGTGTTATCTTATCAACAATTTATTCCACGCACAAAAATAAGCAGCCCCGTGTAAAGCGGGACCCACTTCAATTTCAGTCTTACGTTGTAGTCCCATGCAGAAGTGGGCATGTGACTACGATGTAACTAAGTATGTTCCCATTCAGATATGTTTTTTTCTATGTATCTTTGTCTTTTACTTGGACAATTGTTTAATATTATTGCTACAGAAAAGGTATAGTGGCAGTGTGAATTCCCCTTTTAATTTACGCCGTGTTTGGTTGAAGGATTGTTGATATTCTCAATTTTGCGACTTTCCCAAAAGAGAAAAGAAATCGTGGCCCATTCCACAACTTCCTTTTTCACTTTTTATTCTCTGTCCATCTCTTCCTTTTTCTTTAGTGCATAAAACAAACAGTTCCTAATGGGAAGTGACGGCAGAATCAAATGTGGACGTTGACGTTTCACTTCATCCCTCAATCTTGTGCCCATGAACTGAAAGGGATAATGGTTCGGACTTGGGAGAGAAAAGGACAAGAATAGGATCATCTTCAACTGTCAACACCACCACTTTTAGTAACACAAGTTTTTTACCCAAATTATACTGGTGATGAATCAATATGATATATTTCATGTGATTAATTATTTTTTTAAAATTATATTTTTAATTGCATGACAAATATATTACACTTAGACCCAGACATGCCTCGCCCTCTTCAAACGTGTCTTGACTCCAAACTCGATAGTTTTAGTTGGAGTGGGCAAGTTTGCGGTGGGCTCTTAATCTACCCGCTCCATTTGTTATCCTTAGTTCTCAAGTTGATTATATTATTAATTAGTAATAAATTAAAGGGACAGATTTCATGCATACCGTCTGATATATAGCTATTTACATAAATCATCATTGCATATTGAAAAATTACACACACTCATTACCCTCTGTTTTTTTTTTTTTTTTTTTTTGAAAATTATGCATATACCCCAGAGACGTCAACAATATTATACAAACTAACTCTGCTTTTTGGCTGACATGAGTGGTTCTGTAATTATGTAAAAGATAGGAATAATTTGTATAAATATACCATAAATCAAGGAATGTAAACGTAATCGTTCCTGTATCAAATGCATACTTTAATGCGATTGATTATTTATCTTATAAATAATTAATTAAATATTATAAGTCAAATATCAAATAAACACTCCATAATAATTATTAAAAAATTAATATATCGGATGTCCATATTATATTTTAACAATTGATTACAAAATTTGAATTACATATATATATATATATATATATAATTCTAATCACCGTCACAATTCAAGACAAAGTGCCAAAAAGAAAACATCACAAATATCTAACAAGAAAATAAAATTCCAACTATAGGAAACGCGGAATAAAATTGAAAAAAATGAGAAATTTGACCACCACGGACCCATATGGATGACTTTTGTGCTTTTTTGAGATTGGTAGCAACAGAATTTTTTCAAGTGGGGTGGGTGCATGTATTTGCCCATCTTCTATACTTTCAATTCCTATAATTTTAGGTCATATATATTCAGAGTTTTAACTTTTAGAGCTCAGATATATGAGTTTATGGGAAATGATTGTTAAGAAACTCATTTTTCACAGGTATTTATAGCGTTTTTAATTTTCAGTCTTCTTAATTTTTCTTTCCTCATCAATCCCATGAGTTCAACTTATTGACATCAAATTATTTTGGAATGAATTATCAATTAAAGCCAGAATAAATTGGCTAATAATTGGAATTTAAAGTAAAAGTCTATAGTAAATATGGGTTTATCTATTTTTTCGAATAATAAATTTATAAGCTCGTACCAATATGGAGCTTATGCATTTTTATGGGTCAATCCGAGATAAATATAATTCTTTTATTGGCTAAATTATGCCAAAAGCATGTTAAAAATGACATATCAGGAATCTGATCCAAGTCTAAGCCCAACTGAGGTGAGTCCAAACTACAAATCAAAGTCTGCTCATGCCTGCATTTCGGATAGTTACATATACACCCACTAGAAACTTCAACATTATTTACAAAAACTAGCTCTACTTTTCGAGAAAATACACATACCCCCCACACAAAAAAAAAATATCAACATCATTGCACAAACTATCCCTACTTCTTGCTATCATGTGTGGTTTCTATAATTATATAAAAAATAAAAATTATTTATATAAATAGACCATAAATCAAAAAGTAAATATAATTATCCCCGTTTTTTAACATTTCGAAAATTTTAGAACATCTTATAAAATATATTTTTAAAAAATCATGTAAAAAGACACAACTTCCTGAAAGAGCAATACATCTTCAAAAATTCCAAGTTGAGCAGAATGCAGAAGCGCATCAAAATGGATCATAATCCATATTAGCTGCAATCTACCAGCAAAATCAAAACACAACCACCACTTGATTCAGTGTCCCACCTCGATTATTGCTCAATTTTTGGCTAAGGGGTCGGCCCACTTAACAGCATTTATGAACTTCACATGCCAACCGTTGCTTTCAATTCTCAACCACTAGTTAAGCTACCTTTTAGCAATGCATGTTCAATGTCCTCAAGAACTCAATTTTCTCATAATAAGTGGAGAAATGTAATGTCAGGTTTGATTTAGGGAGTTAGGAAACTTTTAATTCATATCATGTCTGATCACATAATATATTATCGTGTAATTAGTGTACGGTTTAAAAAAAGTGACCGATCACATTGTAATTGTATTTATAAAGGATAATTACATTTACACCTCCTAATTAACCTATGGTCTATTCCACAAACCACATCCGTCCAAAAAGAGGGATAGTTTGTGTAATGATGCTGACATTTTTAGGGGGTGTGTGTATAATTTTTCGAAAAAATAAAGGGTGGTTCGCATAAGTGGTAATGATATTTTCATGGTTGTATGTGCAATTATCTAATAGATATGGATGGTTTGTATAAACGAACCATAAATGAATGGGGTGTAAATATAATTATCCATATTTATATAATAATAGGTGAATTCTACGACCTGACGTGAATAGGTGGATCTAGGGCGATCAGTGGTAGAGAAAATTACTGACGTTGTTAGATTGAGTTCGGATAGAACCGACTCCGGCTCTAATAAAATGTGTGCAAATTATTAGAGTGTTTGATTGTTTTGACAAGTTTTGAGGGCATTTTCAATCATTTTATGTAATTCGAGTATGGTTCCAATGTCAAAATGGAAACATATATCAAATATGCATTAGTGTAATTGGGCCTGTTATGATTATTGTTGTTGTTATTGTTATTATAATATTATGGGCCTATGCTTGCCAAGTAAATATGGCAGGTCTTATTGTTCAATTTGACCCAATACAATGAAGTAGATGACCCTTTAATAAAATTCACAATGAATTGTAACTTTTGACGATAGCTCCAAATATGCAAATACTTTTTATTTTTTTATAAAATTATAAATATATATTTTAAGATTATAGATGTAATTACAATTACGTACCATATTCAGAGGAAATAACTTATACAAACACCCCTTAAAAAATATTACATTGACTGAGGAATTGTATCTGTAATTTTACAAAAAGGGCTAAGGGCTAAAGGTTGTTTGCAATGACGAAAATAAGTTATTATTTACTTATTATTGAAAATAAATTAATTTTTTTTTTTTGGTTCATGCTTTTTAAATACTTAAATTAAGAGAGTATTTATGAAAATTTCTGCCAGAAGTGGTTTTTGTCAGAAAAAGTTAAAAGTTGTAGTAGAATGAAAATTGGATAGCGTTTGTTAAAAAAATAAAAAACATAAAAAGTTAAATTGGATTTTGTGAGGAAAAACACTTCTAAAACAAGCTTGATTGATTGAAGACCTTTTTGTTCTCGAGCGTTAAAAATATATAGTTTTTGCTTAATATTTATACCTGTCTTTTGTTAATAATAATTATTTTTTCTCAAAAAATAATAACTTTTATTCAATTAATATATTTCATATTTAATTTTTAAAAATATTTGTTATTTATGTAATTAAAATATTGGACACTAATAGAAAATTTGAATATTTAATTCCATACAGCTCCCACTAATTAATAAAATTGTTCATTAGTATTCAATAAATAAAACTGTAGGATTCCCATTTTTTTTATTAATTAATTATAGGAAATTAATTTATATTTTTCTACGATGTAAGAGTAGCCTCAAATAATTTAGTAAATAAAATTCTAAAATATAAATATAAATTTAAAATATTAAGTATGTTAAAGTATAAGATTTTATTAGTGTTAGATTATTCAAATTACTTTATAAACTCTAATATCATCTCTAAATGTGCAATTTTGAAAAATAAAAAATGAAAAGAAGTAAATTTGAATTTAAATTATTATAATAAGAATAAATTAGTTCAAAAAAATTTGAATTATTTAAAAAAATATCAAAATAATGTGCTTATAGCTTTTGATTTAAAATTATTCTTTTTAGAATTTCTAGTAGCACAAGTTATTACTTTAAGTTGGAAGACAGAAGTTGAGAAGTATTTTTTCAAAGCTCTCGTAAATATTTCATAAGTTGATTTAAGCTAAAAAATTATAAATAAATTTATTTTTTTAAATACTTAAATTTTAGTTTTTTTATTTTTAAATACTTTCGATTTTTATTATTGATTAACTTATACTTTTTTAATCCTACCACAGAAACAAAAAATTATTACGAACACCGCTTAGTCGCTATTGAATACAAAAGCGTCGAGCTTTAGTAATGAAACGCTTTTCGTACCGGGTAATGCAATTGCTGATAACTGCAGGAAAAGGAACCGAAAGTAATGGCACATGATCTTCGTCTTCTGTTTCCAGAAGAACAGAGATTTGCGAGCCAACTCCAACACAAATGACTGTTCTCCTTCCGGCAATGAGCTGAAAATCTGAACTCTGAAAAATACGACCGCAATGGATCGGGTCCTGAAAGCTGCGCGAGCTTCCGGTTCTCTAAACCTATCCAATCGCTCTCTAAGGCTAGTGCCCGATATACGGATTTCGATTTACGGACTGAATTTGCATCTCGTTTTTGAGTCATTTCCTTTTTCTTCTCATTTTTCTGTATTATTATTACTGATTGCAGAGAAGTGCCGGATGAGGTTTATAAAAGTTTGGATGCGGTTGGTGATGATGAGAAGTGGTGGGAGGTAACTTGTGGATTTCCTACGTTTTGGTTATTTAGGCTAATGATCACACATACAGGCTGAAAATATGTATTAAGTAAGTGCTATTTATTGGTCACATGGCGTACTTACAGGCTGTGGAGCTACAGAAGCTGATTTTAGCTCATAATGATATTGGATCATTGAAGGAAGACCTGAAGAATTTGCCGTTATTAGTGGTACTGAATGTTAGTCACAATAAGTTGACAAGTCTCCCGGCAGCTATTGGAGAGTATGCAATTTGAACCCCCTTAATCCAATGTTTGAAATCTTTTACGTTGGAGCTGAAAGAGATTTGGAGAGCTTCTAAAATGAATTTGATCTTGATTGGCAGGCTTCACATGCTTAAATCATTGGATGTGTCATTTAATTCGATAGAGAAAATCCCTGAAGAAATTGGATCAGCAGCTTCGCTGGTGAAGTATGTGATCTTATTGTTTTTTCCTGTGTTAGTTGCTAATGATTTATTTGGTTCAAGGTCCAAGGATTTTGATGAGGAAATGGAAATGCTAGGACAGAAAACAAAGTCAGATAAATGATAGTCCCAAATTTGTTTGGTTGTATAATGATTACGTTAAGAAACAGTGGGGAATAGGGAGGTGATATACTTGTCGGTGATGGAGACAGGAATTTGCAAGCTTTTATGGCAAATGAACAAATTTCCCCCAGTTCTCTCCCATAGTATTTTGTGTTACAACAAAACAGCCACATTATTCTCCACACCATTTTCTTTCCTCTTTTTAACAATTATCCTTGCAGTCTACTGGGTGTAACTGTTTGAATAATATAGGAAATGCAGCTTCTCATGTGAACTTGATAATATTTTGGCTTTGGTTGTTTACACCATTTTATCTGTCAATGGAGATATGAGGTGTATTTGCCTGCTTAGAAAGAATGTTCTCATTCACATGTGTTCCATGCAGATTTGATTGTTCAAATAATGTGCTAAGCTCTCTCCCTTGTTCCCTTGGACATTGCATAAATTTGGCAGAACTGAAGGTAAACCTTTGTATGATGCATGCTTGTAAACATAAAGTGTGTTTTCTGATAAATTTAGGTTTTGACGCCGGATCTTAAAATTTTAAGTTTCCGGGAAGATTAGCATTTCCCTGTTCGATGTTGTGCCTGAAAACTCAAACTGGTATGTTGTCGTTAACTACTAGGCTATGCATCCAAAACTTAGGTATTCCATAGAATTTGTTAAGCAAGTTAACTCCAGTGTACTTTGAACACTCTCAAGATGTAAACAATGTGAAAAATGGCAAGGATGAAAAATTTTCATTAGATGATTTAATAATATTACAAAAGTTACTATCTGATATCAGTGCGGGCAACCTATTTGTTAGGTTCATACTTGATTTCTTGTCCCAGATCATGAATTTGAACAGACTTGACATACTCTTCAGTTTTTCGAAACAAACACATAAAAAATGTACCAATGGTCATGTGACAGGAATAATCTAGTAGTTGCTTTATTTAGTTTCAGAGGTCATATTCTTCTTTTCTAGCCTTGTATGCTGGGATTTATGATGAGGATGCACATAAGAACTGGATACTAAGAGCCCGTTTGGTTGTGTTTTCATTTTCATTTTCAGTTTCCAATATTTGGAAATGGGTAGAAATGCTTTATTGGTTTTTGTGCGAAAATTGAGAATATGTTTGGATTAATTGTTTCCAATGTAGGTATATAGGTGTGAGAATGTATATGTATTATGTGACAGATGACCAAATTGATTGAATATGTGAAATTATAAAACAATCAAAGTGATTCTTGCCATTTGAAATAATTTTAATTGATTTGAGACAAGAAAAGACATGCTGACAAGATAAGACAAGTATGACAAACCCATGTGACCTATAATTTCAAAAATTTGAGAATTAAAATAGGAATGCATTCTCAATGAAAATGGCTTGACCAAACAAAATCCCAACTACCCAAATAGTGAAAAGTGGAAAAAATCTCATTGAAAACACAACCAAACAGGCTCTAAGTTTTATGATTTTTGTTCCCTTAACGTATACAATATCTCAGATGGATTTAGTTGCAGAGACATTCTCAGTTTCAGCACCTTCACTAGCTTCGGTTTATAATTATATTTCTATCAACCTCCAGTAGTTTACTTTTGTTCGTTACATATTGGCCGCTTTCTTTAAGTCATACTTTCTACTAGAGCTTTTTGGTGATTTTCTCAGGCATCAAACAATAAAATTTCCAGCTTGCCAGAAGAACTAGCAAATTGTTCAAAATTAACAAAGTTGGACATAGAGGTATGGGAAGCTTAACCAAACTATTTCATGGATCTATTATTTTCTCCATCTGCCATACGTATGTCAATTAAGAACTTTACGTTTAATCATGTTATTCATCTGTTTGGCAGGGAAACAAGCTAGAAATGCTGTCTGATAATTTCATTGCATCATGCACTATGCTTGTTGAACTCAACGCTTGTAAAAACCTGTTCAGATTCAACTCTGTTATTTAGTTTATTGCAGTTTGATATATTTCTGAAGCGTCCCCACTTTTTTACTTTTTTAAAGCTAAAAACTTACTAAGCAGTCTGCCGGAAAGTATTGGACGCCTTTCACGTTTAGTTAGGCTTGATCTTCACCAAAATAGTAAGTCATTCCAGTCCTGATATGGGCTATTTGTTGTCTTTCCATGTGCTGAAAGATCTGAAGTTTAACTATTCTTGTCAGTCTGTTACTGGCTGTCCGTTATGCTCTGGCTGATACAATATATATTCTGCAGGAATTTCCTCGATCCCGTCATCAATAAAAGGCTGCTCATCCCTTCTAGAGTTTTACATAGGGTCAGTTAAATTTTTTTGACATACATATGCTTTACTGTTCTGAGATTCAGGAATATCCATTTCTAAATATCCCCACCCTTTTCCTTTTCTTGGATTTTTCTCTTTCTACAGGAGCAATGGGCTGTCTCTATTACCTGCAGAAATTGGATCATTGACTCAGCTGGGGACATTTGATCTGCATTCAAACCAGGTAGTTATTACAAATCACAATTCAGTGTTGCTCCAACATAAATTTCTGGAACTTTCTGGGAAGAAGGGACTCCCTCCAATGTTGTATAAAAGTTTGATTTTGGTTTTGTCCAATTCTTCTGAACTTCTTTCATTATGGAAATCTTGTATATTAGGTGGTGTTGTGCATTCAATTTTCTCTTTGTTGATGTAGTTGAAAGAATATCCTGTGGAGGCATGCAGCTTGCATCTTTCTGTCCTTGACCTGTCTAATAATTCACTGTCTGGTTTGCCTGCTGAGATTGGTAAGGTTAGCATCTTATTTCCTAATAAGCATGAACAGACAAAATTGATCATATTGTTTCTTGCCAAATGTTCCTAAATTGTAGACTTAATGTGTGGCTCTAAAGACAAACCTACCCATAATGATCAGAGCACTTCCAATTTTTTCTTTAGTGTCATGTTTATAGGTGTACCATGTTATGTGTAATTCTGTATGGTGGTTCATGGTTGAGCCAATGTGGTCTGGCCGACTAATGTTGAAGAGCAGAAAACAGAGGAGAATCTTTTGCATCCACTTCCTTTGTTGCAGACTAGCAGAAGATGGCAGCATTGTTATCTGGTCTGATTGGATTTTTCTTTGACTATCCTGTCTTTTAAGTGATACAATATCAAATAAAAACTGGCATATTTATTTCCTTGGGATTAAGGAACGTGTTGCGGTTTATAAAGTTCAGCTATAACCATGTCATGGATGCTTTCATCTGTTCCACCAAGACTACTGGACTCAAGAATTAAAATCATATACTGTGGTATACCCCACACACTTTCACGTCCGGCAACTGAGTGTTTGCTCTTCTTCCTCTCTCTCTCTCTCTCTCTCTCTTTTAGTCCTTCGTGGAGAGCTGCGCCTTGATTTGATTTTGGAAGAATATATGGTTAGTTTACTTGATGAAGGGGGGATCAGTTCTCGATATAATGTGTATGCTAACGATATTAACTCATTGCTTTTGTGCTTTCCCGTGATTCAGTAGAAAAATTTAGGGATTTGACTTGGATTTGGGAATTTTATTACTCATGTCTGTGTTTCAGTCTACTTTCTAGTAACTCCACTCAGTTCAGCTAAACCTTGTCCTATACTTTTAGTTCTAAGTATTTTATGAAAAATGTTAGAAGCCGTCTAAAATGTTTTTGTTTCCGCTCCATTGATAATATCTTTAAAATGTAAAGAAGCTAATTTGAGCTACAATGTCATATCTAGGCTTGATGACAACACTGCGGAAACTTATACTTACTGGTAATCCGATGCGGACGCTTCGGAGGTATGAACGTGTTTTGTTATCTGAATTAGCATGCTCCTGCTTGTTTAAGTGTTGACTAAACAATTTGTTCTCATCAGTTCTCTGGTACATGGACCTACACCTGCTCTATTGAAGTATCTCCGAAGTAGACTCCCAAAGGATGAAGGTGAACTTGGTTCTGATTGTTGTTGAGCCTTCTTAATCGTGAACCCTGAATGTTGATGTTGATCCAACTTGATTACTTGAATTGCTCTGTTTTTTGCTTTCTAGATTTCATGTTAACCTGCTGCAAGTTGGTTTGTCAAATGTCTGAGCATCTATATGAATCATTTTTTGCATGTAGAATCTGAAGCTGCCACAGCTGTGAAAGAGGATGTTGTTACCAGAGCTGCACGCTTGTCCATTGGTTCAAAGGTAATCTCCCTCTGGTATAGGTGATGATATCATCTAAATGGAGATTTATCTAGTAGCATATAGACACAGTGATCAGCATGTACATATATGAGCTCTGTGTTACTTGAAGCAAAAGTGTATTCTGATACCAGGTCTATATTCAGTTTCAGTACTGCATTATTCTCGCTTCAGTCTCTCTTAATTCTGCTTTTATCATCTGTCTGCAGTCCAAGGGATTTAGTATCTCCAACATTATTAATTTTCAGGAACTTTCTTTAGCTGGGCTAGGATTGGGAGCTCTCCCATCAGAAATATGGAAGTCGAGTGATATTACGAAAGTCGATCTGTCGGGGAATTCAATCGAAGAGTTGCCATGTGAGCTTAGATCGTGTGTGTCCCTTGAGGTAAACATTATTTAGATTGCATCCTTTTGCTAATATAAAGGCCTGGGTTTGGGGTTGAAGAAAATGAAAATGCGTCTCCTGATATAAATAGCTACTCGGCAATGCATCCATGTGATTGAATCTGATCTCAAACTTTTGGTATCTTTCAGTTATTGTATCCACATGTGTCAGTAGGCCTACTTAATCAATTGAATTTTGTTTAGCTTTCTGTCAAAGCAATTTAATCTTCTGGATTATCTTTTATTTGGAGGCTATTCTTGATCGGCTGATCTCAGCCTGTAGTCTGGTGGTTGCTATTATTTCAGTATTGTGATCCATGTCATCCCCAAACTAAGTTTAATTCCCAGCATATGCAAAATTGCCTCTAGTAAATTTGATGCAATCTAATTTTTGTATTAGGATCATATCACTCTTAATTCTGCAGAATTGCAGGCAGTCTTTGTATTCCATGTTGGTTTAGAAACTTACACACTGAGAAAGTCCAATGTGCTACTTTTGAAATGTTACTCATCAAATTGGTTTGAGTTGCAGGCTTTAGTTTTGTCCAAGAACAAGATAAAAGAGTGGCCTGCTGCAGTTCTGGCTTCCCTTCCTAGACTTTTGTGCTTGAAACTGGATGGGAATCCACTCAGAAAGGTGTGGTTTTAATATGGAAATGATATCTTGTTCCATAGTCTTCTTTGGGTTCTGCGAATCATGTTTCATCTTGCCTTTTGGAAAGGGGAACAAATCATGCTAAAGGCAATTCTTGCTAGTAAATGAATATCTTTTGTCAGAATGGAACATTGCTTCAGTCATTTTTAGACCAGTGATCTTTCTCCTAACTCACAAATAAAAGTGTCAATGAAATCCTGAGTTGTGAGAATATATTGTGAAGCCTAAAGCTGATCTGTACACTGCCCGCCAAGTTATTATGCTTTTAGCCTATAAGATATCTGATATTCATATTTGGGCAGTTTTATGTGAAATTGTCAATGAGTCTTTAACCAGTAATGTTCAATCATGTTATAAGTATCATTGTTCCTCATCCTGGATTTACTTCTAAATCCATTTTGTGAATGGTTTAAATAGGAGTCTTTGACCAAGATAAATAATGAATTTCACGAATTGAATCTTCAAGAGCTCTTCAGTAATGCATTACAGAATAGAGGTGCTAAATGTGTTCTTACCCTCCAATTGATGGAAATATAATATAATTAGAATTGGCTGTTCCTTTCTTCATGATTCCGATTATTTGGCTCACATCATGTTAGATTACAAGCTGTATAATCATCGCACACCACGTTATAGCAGGTCTTAATAGTAGGAAAGGATGATGATCCTTGTGACTATATCTGATGAGTATGTTTAAAAGTGGTAATCTATATCTGAGAAGCTTAGTAGCTTCTATTGTAGGACTTGCATTTTCCCTAGAGTTTCACACATCTGTTCCTTAAATTATCAAAGAAATTAGACTCCGAACTACTGTCTGGCATGATCTTCATGTGTAACATTTTCTGTCGTGCCGCATCTGCCTAACATCATTATATCTATTTATTCCTGAGATTTCACTTTGTTTTAAACAGATCCCATCAGATGGTTTTCGAGCTGCTTCGAAGCTTCAGATTCTAGATCTCAGTGGCACCTCAGGTTCTTTACCAGAAAATCCAGCATTTTCGAGCTTACCAGAGCTGCAGGAGCTTTACCTGAGGTTTGTTTATAGCATAGGTGTAGGGATAACAACATGTCAGTTTTGCCAAAACCTGAGTCCCATTTTGCCAAAAGATTTCTGTACCGTGGATTGAAGCCGGACCTAATGGGTTCGATGCTTTAGACCTACGAAACCAGCTTTATCATTAAAAAATATCTTTCCATATATAATTTTAACAAAAATATCATCACAATTTTGTAGATATGAGAAAATTATATTTTTTAACAAGGAACTACCTGTTTAAAAATTTATATGTGTTCGTTTTAATTTCTGAAACATAAAAATTGAAAACATATATGCTACTTTCACACAAATTAAAGTATAAAATGTATTTCATGTAATCATACATTATTATTTTGATTAAAAGAGTGTTATGTTATGATTTATATGTGAGTATATATGTAAAATACATGTAGTTCTAGATATATATAACATAAAAATATGAAATAATCGTATAAGTGCAGTAACTTAATTGGTTGGGTTTAGGTCGGCTTCCGGTCCAAAACCTAAAATCCGAGACTCACCATATTCAAGGTAGTCTCGAGACGGGTTTGGTTTAACCCGTTAAACGTGAACCCATTGCCATCCCTAGGTAGGTGTCACAACTTGCTTTCTCTGCAAATTAAAGTTGTTTATTTTTCCTATATGATTGGGCAGACGGATGCAGATATCAACTTTTCCTTCGGACATAATTACTTTACAACAGTTACGGATTCTTGACTTGAGCCAAAATTCCCTTCAGTCAATTCCAGAGGTCATACTTCTCTCTCTCTCTCTATATATATATTTACATATATATATAGCTATGTACGTGTGTGTGTGTGCATTTGCATAAGGTCTATAGACATTGTGCAAATTACTTCTCTCCATCTCTGGTAGGATATTTTGCACTAATTAGACCTCTCCCATTTTAACAGCTTGACGAATGGCATTTCTTGCATCTTGTATATGTAATGATAAATATTGTAAGTGCAGAGTAAGAGTTTGTACTGCCTATTATTTACATTTAATGGTTGTCTATTGAGGTGTACACTCCAAAATTGGAGTGCCTACTCTTCAGGGGAATTGGTTGGTTTATGACTTGTTTATCTCTAAATTAAGGTCATTTTCCAGATTATCTCTATATATTGATCAAAAGGCGTGAAAATTAGATTTCATTCCTTTTTTATGTGCCAATAACAAAAATTTAAGAGGATATGCATAGATTTTGGAGCTACCTTGTTCAGCTGTTTGCATTTGAAAAATATTGAAGCAATAAAGGACCAAATGTTAAGGGTAGTTCAGATAGATCCAACACTTTTGGGAAGAAGATCTGCCTCCAACTCTAGGATTCTACCTTTCACCTTTTATCCTTGACCACAGTATTGCAAGATTTTGGCCCAGGCACGGGAGTATATATAGCACACTATTTTAGGTCTTTAGCAAATTATCTTCACCTTGTTTTTGTTACAACTATTGCTTTCACTTATGTTATTATCATTGCTGCTCTTATAGTGGTGATTATTTCTTTTTTGGTACACTTATAGTTGCAATTATTGCTATCACTAGTTGTAACAACTTTTGTTTGCAGATGATGTTCTATTGTAGCTGTTTAGCTCTCACTTTACCGGTTTACAGCTTAGAAATTAATGATTTTAGACTGCATTGTATTGTTATGAAGCCCATATCATAGAACTGATTGCATTTCATTTGTCTGCAGAGCATTAAGGATCTTACTTCTCTTACGGAGCTCAACCTATCAGACAATAATATTTCTTCTCTTCCACCCAATCTGGTTTGTCCAGAAATCCCTTTTTGTTTTCCAGTTTGCTTTTTGTTTGCTGTAAGCTGGATGATTAGCTGACTTTATCTGCCTGTGAATTAGTTTATCCCCAATAAAGGATGATATTTGTTTTCCTCATTATGTTTCACAAAAAGTAAAATTTATATGAGACACTATTAAGTTGACTGCCGTAAATTGCCAAATAATTGATGTTCTTTTAGTGGACTACTTGAGGTTACTGACTTTCCTTCATTTGGGATCTTGGTTTTAACTGAAATTTGAAAGATTAGGTGGGAGTTGAAATTATTTGAGAACCATGCAATGTGACTGGACATGTTTTGCACGCGATTCTTTCCTTTCTCTGCCGTGCATGAGGAACTCTTTATTGTTCTTATTTTTATAGAATTGATTGCTTGAATGGCTGATTTCGCAGGGTTTGCTTGAACCCCACCTGAAGATTTTGAAACTTGACGGAAACCCATTGAGAAGGTACTCTGAATTTTGTGCTAAAATTTGGGTTAGTGGTTGCAATTAAATCCTCGTTAACTTCTCGACAGTCCCAATAAAAAAATGCTTTTAAATTCTGTGATGTCTAGCCTAAGAAATGTTAGTCGAATCAGAATCAAGAATAGATATAAATGATAAAATTTATAAGGATATGAATTTCTTAAGCTAGTAAATGAATGGCCTGTGGGCTGCTTTCAATCCTCTAAGGTGAACTTGATACTTTTATGTTAACGCTTGCTTGAAAGCTCCCAATTACTGGATGGTATGACATTCACGTGATGGCTTTCCACCCGGCTTTAAGCTTTCCTATCAGTTTCTGACCTTTCTGAAGTCTGAGTCCCCTTTTCAAGCAGCCTTGAGCATTTTGTTTTACATTAAACAAGAATATATCCAGCTATGCCCTAGTAAGGGTTACCCTACCATATTATTAATCACTAGAAAGGGAAAAATCTTTAGAATGCTCCTCTCTATCTTTCCTCTCTCAATCAAGGCACTGGAATCTGGTAACAAATGGATTTTTACTATATTTCTTCTTCCCCCATCTTTTTCGAGCCTACAACAAACTTTTGGAAAGTGTATTGTGTATTGTCAGTGATATCTGAAATTGACTCATTTTTTGAGAGGAAAATCACCCTAATTTTTATGTTATTAGAAAAGGAGGTCGAGTGCTAAATGCACAGAAACAAGTGCCATCTACTGGGAATCTGTGTGAAACTTAGTAGTCCTTTTGTATGTCATTCCAGTACATGTAAAAAGAGTTGATAGGTCTGGTAAAATCCATATTTATATTTATACACAAATATGTGAAAGGAATGGAGTATATGACGAGCTTTGTGAATCACAAATTTTTAAAACGCCTTATCTGTAACAAGTTGGAGATGAAGGCATCAGACAAAATACAATTACTCATTTTGGACTGACAGCTGTTTGGCTTTCATGCTTATGCAGCATCCGAAGGGCAATTTTGGACCGAGGAACAAACGCAATCTTGAAGTATTTGAAGGAGAGAATTGTTGAGCAGTAAAAAGTTTGTGCTCTCTCCATGACTCCAATGGCAGATCTGATTTCTTGTTCGTTTTACTTTGTGCTCTCTCCATGACTCCAATGGCAGATCTGATTTCTTGTTGGATTGATGAGCTGAGTGGGAATTTCTCCATCTTCTGTTTCAATTTTCATGGTTCTCTTGGTGTGTAATATATAATTCTTTTTTATATGTTTATGTTGTACCATAGTATTTCATTAAGCTGGATTTCCATGTAAACTTAAGTATTACGTACTGTATTTTGTGTCTGTGTGTATCGAGATGTGTGTAATCAAACCATTGTGTTCTCGTACTTACCATTTAAATCCCCTGAATGTAACATGCAACTAATAACATTTTACTTGATTCTCATTTCGGAAAGTGAAAGTACTATTCCTGGGTGATAATAGTGTCTAAGATTACAATGCTGCAGCTGCTTTTAGATAACCAAAACAGTGCGGTTGAGCTATTTGGATGACCAGATTATCAGTCCATGAGTAGTGGGTGTGTCGTGTCACAGTATCAAAATTCTGGCCTTGTGTTATACCAAGCCGTGGGAAGTAACTATCAAGAGGCTTTCGCTGGTGGGAATGTATAACGAACAACCAGATGTTGGAACGGAAAAGCTGTTTGTGCTTCTGAGAACAGCGAAATATTCTCTTTCAAGAAGTGAAATTAAAATTTTAATGAATAGTTGAAAATTCGTATTCTCGGGATGAACTTGTATGAGGAGCCCGCAGGTGTTATCCCAGGGAAACCTGAGAACGAAATAGACTCAAAATAGAATCCTCCAACACAAAATTCGCCCATGAGCAGGCGAACTGTGGAAAGGATTGTTGGGATAGCAATGGGTTCTAATTGATTGCCGACACAAAGACGTCCATGCCGAACTTAAAGGGTCTTCAGGGAATCAGACCTATGTAACACTTTATAGGAGATGAAGTATTCATAACTACAATCATTATAAGCAAAACGATATTTACACCTCTGACCTCTTACATTTCAGGGTGTCGAGACTACTGAATCCTATTGATGTAAGTCCTGTAAAACTTACATGCTAACCTAATGCCACATCCCACTTCAAATAACATGAACGAGGCTGATAATCGGTCAGTACATCCTCTCATACATCAAGATGGCTTATTGTCTTGTTTGTCTGCTACACCTTTGTTGTCGGCTTCCAAAAATAGTCTGAACTTAAGAACCTTATTTAGAGTTGCTACTGCATTAACTTGCTTGGCTGGGGTTTGCTTGGGGTCGACTATGCATCTTCCAGAGAAAAGGTTTGTTTCTGATGGACCTGCCTCTTCGTGAACAATAGGCGCTTCATCTGCAAAAGAAATCGTATATTAGAGGGCAAAATGGACTCTTCCACACCATTGAAGTTCCATGTCTCTGCAAAGTGTTTCTATGGTAAAGAAAGCCAGCACAATTATCAGGCTTTTGTATGTGTTGCGAATAAGAAAAGGGCACGATAAAATGAAAGAACAAGCAAGAAGGGAAAAGGTGGCTTTAGGAAATGTCTGCAATTATGGCACACAAGAATCTTCCTGTCAGGTGCATCCAACTGTATAAAATGGATATGCATTCTCAATATGAAACATCTTGATGCATTATGACCAAACAAGAATTCACCTGTAGAACAAAAGCATTCAATTCTAGTGTTGTTTTCTGTATTCACTAGCACTGAAGTGCCTAGCAGAGTCACAAACAAGGCAGTAAGACCATTTGTCTGCTAGTGAACACATGCTTAGACCAGAAACTCAAACAAATAATAGGGAAAAAACAATCAAGAAGTGCCCAATTCTCAACATGGACTTTTATTAGATAGGATACAGTTTGTGGGTAGGTTCTGAGTAAAGGAGAAAACAGAGGATGATTGTAACACGGTTGCACTTATGGAAACTGCAACAAGCTAGAGTAAAGATGGAGATTTTAATACGTAAATTTCCGTGACTAGCTCCTCCTTACAAAAGAGAAGAAGTTCCTCACCACTTTCATTGAAAACCAGACAGGTCCCAATTGTTTCTTCGTATTCTCCAATCTGAGATACAAGACATTATATTAATCTACAACCAAAACTTCCATGTAAAGACTGCAAATTATATAAGGGTTAGCAATGTGTTCCTACATTCATCAATTTATCAAACGTAAAAGACATCTCGAAAGTAGTTCTGTGAAGTGGATACTCTTCACCATTTGTACAAAACAGAGATATCCTAAAACCTCAAACAAAACGCAGAACATCAGTTACAGAAGAAACATTCTTGCTTCCTAGCACCAATAGAACAATAGAATTTAGATAGTCCTTCACGTACCAGCTTAATTTTGTCATCTATTGTCAGAATTGGGTTGAGTGTATCCAGACCCTGCATTAAGGAACACATAAAACTTCAATTATTTAGCTGAAAAATACTGCAATATGAAAAACTTGGAACTCTGCATAGACAATTCATCCTCATTTCCCCATTGTTTTAGATTCTTCTTCAGAGAACAAAATTCCGCACAGACGATTATGAGCTGAAAATTTAGAAGAAGAGCAACTTTGGAGTAATTATAAATAATACGAGGTTGAAGCAATACCGAGAGTACGTATGGCGCGTTTGGCGGAATCTGAACATGGTCCGAAACGCCGTCCAAATCAAGCAGAACATACTCTTCTTCTTCCTCCGCTTCTACTTCTTCCTTTTCTCGTACCTCGGATTCAGATTCCTTCATTTCAAGAGAAAAAGGGCTTCTTTCTCAAGAATCCTGCTTTCCAGTTTACAATAAACAACAGTAACGATAATAGGATAAAGAATCCAAGTACGATTGCGATGAACTTCTTCCGGAAGATCCCTGATTCTCAATTTGGGGATTAGGGTTTATGAAGCCGGAGATTGGTGCTACTCAGCCCCACGCGCCCGACGGGTGGTTTGGGGTTGGGAGCCGAGTGGGAAGAAGGCCGCCGCAGTATAAGGGGTTAGGCGGTTTGATTTGAAAACGGAGAGGACTGAAGACACAGTATTGGCTTTTTTGGGGGTTGTTTTGAGATTAATCCAAAACTAATGCTAAATGTTGTCCCAATGTTTGAACCCATTTTTGGGCCATCTTGCTTCATTTGTTTTCCCCCCACTTAACGTTACAATATATATATACTATTCGTTGTTATACGTGATTCTCACGAATATATAAAAAAAAAATCATTATATGAAATGAAGAGAAATTATTAAAATTGTTTGCGATAAAAAATATGAGGTACATTGACGAAGAAAACATAAATTATAATTAGAAATTTATAAAAATATGAAAGTTTGTAAATTCAAATAGATTGAGAAGCTGAGAGAGAAAAAATAATTTATAATTATAGATTATTAAAAATATGAAAGTTTGTGGGGAAAAAAATATGAAAAATGTGAGAGAGAAACATAGATTAGTGGGTTGAGAGAAAAAAAAATATAATTATATAATTATTGAAAACATTGAAATTACTATTTCGATCATTTTTTAATGGAAGAAAAAAAATTATAGGGTAAATTTGGATATTAAAAAATAAGTACGCCAAAAGAGGTTTTTTTTTTTTTATAATAGTATAGATATTTTTTATTTTTTCACTATTTCTTTCGTCTCTTGCAAAATAAATTGCATAATAGGATTTTTTACGAGATAATTAACTTTTCGTTCTCTAATTTTACTATTAATTTTATTTTGATTATGAAACAATGAGACGACAACTTTGGTCATTAAATTGTCACTTATTTTACCAAACTAGTGTTTTGCGTGGAATGGCTGTTAAAATGGATGAGAAAAATGAATCCAAGGGAAGATGGCCCTGTTCTCTATCTATGATTTGCAAGTTTTTTTTAGATATTCTAGTGGAGATGCCCCCAAAATTGCAATCGCAGACACGAATTTTTGTGTGAATTGCCCATAACTAGTGTTTGGGGGTTGAGGTGGGTTAAGCGTAGACATAATGCAACATGTACCTAAAAGCATCAGACCCCTTCTCACTTTGTACCTGCAATTATTGTCTTCACCTAAACATAGAAATAGTTCTAAAGCAACTGTTTGTATTAAATAGTGTCAAAAGAAAGGCAAACCAGCAAGCAGTGTTCAATATAATCGAAACCTCAAGTCTCACAAGAACTTCAGTAAACTTCCAAGTACAGGCTCATATTCACAATATGTTCCTCCCTTTTTCTATTGTTTTATCACTCTTACTCTACCAAGAATACTGATCTCTCTCCTCAGAGTTGATCAGATCATAGACGCCAAATGTTTGCGAAAAACTTCCAACATCTTGGCAAAAGTTACAATCCCAACTATACTGCAGTCATCTTCAATCACCCAAATGTAATTCACACGGTGCGTTATTGCCTGGATCATGACCGCCACCAAAGAACTCCCTGGATGGCACACAATTGCCTCGGTCCTCCTCCTCCTCCGGGCTGACTGGCTGCTCGACCGGCTATACCGGTCAGGCCTAGACAATGCCTTGGTGGGAAGTGGCAATTCCTCATCAGAGGAGGAGGAATTGGACGGGTCCACACTGAATGGGCTGATCATGAATTCCTTCAGCATTCCGTCTAAATTTCTCTCCTTCAGCCTAGCCTCCACGACTCTAATCAGTTCCTCCGGAGGCCCACAACTGTCAGTGTAGGCCATGAGATCCCCGGCCGACAGAGTTGTGATGGCAGCTGCGGCCGTCTCATCGCAGCAGGCCAGAGTGAAGGGGGAAATCTCGCCTATCAGTGTACCTTCATTGTCAACCACTGCAACCGAAGTTTGATCCACAAGGGAGCGTGAAATGGCCCCAATTGCTGAAGAGGCCGGGCGATAGTACTCTACAGACAGGAAATCATTGCTTATGGTGCCGAGGGCGTCGACTGAGAGCATCGGAATGGGAGAGAATAGGCTGATTGAGCTGAGAAGGAACCTGATTATATCTTCTTGTGTTAGCCAGCAGAACTCTTGGCCGTTGTGAATGGTCGGGCTAATGGAAGCCGAGGATTTCTGAAGTTGCCTTCTCTTTGAAATGCTGGTGGTGCTGCTCTTTATAGGGACAACAAGGTTTTGGGCACCTTGGAGGGTAAGATCTATGGCTTCTAGTAAGCTGCAAACGCAAAAGCAACAAACTTTGAGCTTGATATCAAAGCGTTTACACGATTAAATCAAAGAATAAAACAAACAAAGGCAAAATCTCATTTTTGGTGCTATTCTCATTTTTGTCCCGAGCTTTACGGGCTCAACAAAATTGAATTTAGAGTTAATCTGTCATCGATTAGGAAAATATATGGATTATTTTATCCAAGAAAACTACTACAATTTAGCACCCAGAAAAGGAAAACATCAACATGTATTACATTGAAGGAGACAGAGCCAAAAAGGAGAACGTCCATCATCACAAAATTTCTCTGTCCAAATCGAACTATTCGCAGTTTAGATCCTCTAGTGATGATTCTAAAATTCCCAAGTTTCAATTTTTCAATTTATGAATGATTTTAAGAATCAGCACCATCCTACGTGGCAAAATTGAATCCATTCAGATTTAGAGCCCTGTAACCTAATCAAAAGCTAAATTTGGCAAGACCGTGCATCAATAATAAAGCTCCAAAAAACTCAAAAAAAAGAATGAAATCACTCCAGGATCCAAGAAATTCACAATACCTCGAAGAGGGTTCAAGGTGCCTCACCAAGCCCTTGACACTCGGCAGCAAAACAGACACCGGAGACTTCAAAGCCAAACCCGGCGCAGACAAATTCTCCTCTCTGCAAAGATAGCAAATCACATCCACCATGCAGATCTTCCCCACGCACACGCAGTCCAGATTTCTCCTCGACGAGTGGTCGCAACTCCAAACGCTGATAAAATCCTCGGGGGAGGCCTTGAGGGCGGCAATGGCGTCGGCAACGGTGGCGGAGGAGGACAGCGAGGGCAGCGGCGGCTTGCCTAGGCAGAGATCAGCCACCTCATACGCCAACAAGCGAACTGCCATGCAAAAAACAGAGAGAAAACTCAAAGGGAATCGAGAATTTCTCGGCGGAGAAATGAAGCAAAGTTTTTCGAGAGAAGGAAAACAGAAAGCGAGATAGTGATCAGATAAGAACATGAGATGCGCATATTTATAGGGTCTCCGGAAACCCAATTGTACTGTACGAGGGGGATATACGGTATTAGAAAGTGAAGAGGAGTGGGGTCTACTGTCCAGGCTGTGAAGGACTGTGGACCCCACTTCTCACTGATTGTCCTTTTTGTCCTTCACTGAAATCGCCAACTCACAACACTCGCTGATGTGATTTTTATTAATTCACATATTACCAATAATTGGTATATCAAATCTGTGCAATTATATCTACCAAGTTTATCTAATTACATACATATATATATATTTGTTCTAATATAAATATGAAATATAGAATAAGGCCTTTACATGTCTTCATTCTTGTAGATTCAATTGTTGGTAGTTTATTTTTTCATATTAGCATTCTTTTCTTATCAAATAAGTTTTCAGCAAATTTAGTGTCTTTTTCTGTCATGGAGTTTAACAGGAATGATTGATTTAATTTTATTTGAAAATATTTTAAATGGACACTTGACTTTGTTCATTTAGATGAGAAAATCCATAAACCTCAAGCTCTTCTGGTGGAAATATCATTTTCACTTATGGCGGACACAAGTGGAGCTTCTCTTGAGGCAACTTTAATTTTGTTGAAATTACCATATCAGGTCTCTGCAGCTTCATGAAATGGAATGCTGGATGAGACCCTTTCTCTACAGTTTCTGGAGCGGCTGATATGAATTTTAGCTCCAGAATATCTTTTCGTTTTAAATGAGGATTGTTTTGTCATGAATCATAGACTCCCCCACTAATCCATTCTGAAAGCTTTAAAATTTTTAGAAAACTTGGTAACATAGTATGAACTGAAGTTAGTACCCCAAAATAATACCACTCTCGGACATGTTTTGGTTGGAACATTTCTAATATAACATTTCTAACGTACAGGTTCAGGTATGGGCCTGCTTGAAAGTTCTCTTTGTAGGGGTTTTTCTTGTAGATCTTGCATCTGTTCGTCTAGATCCCTAGGATGAAGTCCTTGTCAGTCCGGTTCTCTGTCCAGATTTCACGATCTGGCTTTTGATTTGGACACGATCTTCTCCTGAAAAAGGTTCGTCTGGAACTCCTACGGTAGGAGTCACTACTCTACTTTCTCCTATTTCTTGGCTCACTTGAGTCTCCTATAATAGTTGAAAAATCATTGTTATGACAATAAAGAGGGGTTTGTTTGATCTTACATATCGGCCTCTTCATATTTTTTTAGATAGATGCTTGATAACACCAATCCTTCAACTTGTCTTTTTAAGAAAAGATATCCTTCTTGCAATTGAATCCAGTTGTCATTCGAGTACTTTGTATGAGTAGATCAACATTTCCCTCCATGGACTGCAGATCTTTGCAGAAAACATTGGAGCGACTACTTCTGTTGTTACTCCACTCTGGAAGAAATACTTTAGAAACTAGTAGATATATTCATCTTCTGCACAAATACTCCTTAATTCTAGGCTAAAAAGAGCTTGTGCATACTCTCTAGCCTTTTTTGCTCTACAATCCTCGAAACATCCATATCCGATGAAGTGTATCTTAATAAGCGTTCCTTGTCGATCTGTTATTGCATTCTTTGAATCTCTGGCAAGGATACTGGCTTTGTATCTTCTTGGGTATTGTCCCATCTGATCTTCACAGAACCCTCCAAGCTCAACTCCACTAGCTTTATGGAATTTTCTTTATTGAGTTCACAGGTAGTTGTCGCTATCTTTATTGCTGCAACCCGCTCATCTATCAGCTTTTTGATATTTCGAAAGTCGATGACATCTAGGTTGGGTACGGTCATATGGGTGCAAGAGCTGGAGCATGGTCTTTGCCCAAGGCGTATGTTCAATCGCTCTCCTTATATTTCTCCCTAGATTTTCTTTAAGTCTGGTTCCCACAAATATTGGTGTTGTGTTGGTGTGGAAATTTGTAAATTTTCTCATCGGATGATCCTGTGAAGGATCATTAGAACCTGTACTTCCCTTTAGTGGTGGTAGTATTGGAGTGATTTCGTAGGTCTGAACATTGACTTATTCCACAGTCCCAAGTTGGGAAAAGGATTCAGTCAATTTCTGTAAATCTGATAGATCAGCCCTCGTAAGACCCATTTTTTCATGGAGGTAATGACTTCTAAGATCATATCGTCTCTTGTCTTCAGCTTTGAAATCTCCATTGCCTTTCCCTTGTGATATAAAAGAAATATCTAAATATAATATAAATAAATATTTCTTCAATGAACTTAGGCTCTAATACCACTCTAAGCGAGCATGGGTGATAAAATGAAATTTGTGCACAAATCACTAAAATTGCTCTTTCAAAGTTGTGCAGAGGTAAAATTTTCCGAAATTCCATCTTTAAATCTAATTTAAGTGATTTTGAAAGTTATTAGACTAAATTGAAAATGTGCAAATTTAATGGACTGAAATTAAATGCCGAAAAATTCAATGGACTTTTTTCCCTTCTTTTTTAAAAAAATAATTACTCAATAACACACCAAAATAATACATAGGACGCAGATAGTTTTGTAGACATTGATTTGTTCTTATTCCATCAACGGGTCGTGTACGCGTTTTCTGGTGGTCTGCCATCGCCATGTGCCTTGACTACGACACCAAAAATCAAGTGGGAATTTATATAAGGTTGCCAATTTGACCACTCCAATGCACAACACTCCAAATTCAGTTCAAATAGTGAGATTTTTTTTGTGGATCCTATTGGAAAAAAATAAGTATGTAATAAAATTTTATGAATTTTAACAAATAATGGGATCCATTTATGAAAATAAACATTAGGGGTATTAAATATATTTTTTCAAATCACATAAAATTTACATATAATTACACCAAATTTTAGGGGACAACGGTGTAATTATCCCTTTATTTGTTAATTAATACAAGTAAAAAACGTAACAAATTGATACTATCAATTACGATAAAAGATAAAGTAATATAAAAATTTAAGTTTCTTTTCTCTTTTTGTTTTAAATCACAGATTATCAATATTTGTTATGATTTTAACTACGATCGGATTATTTTCATGATTTTAGTGATGACTGAAATAAAAATTATAAAATCACTTAAATAAATTTAAAAAAGAACTTTTAAAATATTTCAAAAAAAAAATCTTGTTTCTTCACAAATTTGGAAAGATACTTTCCAAATTTCACAATCAAGAAACACTTGAAAAGAAAATCTAAAACTTAAATCTTCTATCAAATACTCAATAGGGGGATTTTAATTTAACTCATTTTTAAAATATAGGAGAATTTTTAATTATTTTCCAAAATAGCAGGGCGTGAGTGGCGGGGGAGGTATAGTAGAGTTTCATCGTAGAGTATCTTGATATGAAATAAATAAACAAGTCAAGATAAAACACAGGTTCATTCAGCAAGCCCAAGATCAACACTCAGATGCTTGGAATTTCAAGAAAATCCTCCAATCGTTGTGGTACACTGGTGCTACTAGATTTTGATGCGTATCGAGTACATATATACATAGAGTTGTATTTTATAACAATGGATATCATAAATAAACTTACGTATATCTATATTTTGGGTATATTTTATAAATATATGAAGTGACAATAACTATAATGCACATGCACGTGCAAGCTGCTTAGTTTTAGAATCTATACTATATATAAAGCGAGAATACTCTTTTGATATCTCATTTAATTTGGGTACGTCAATTTTTATTTTTTTAATATTTATTTAATTTTCTTTTCTCAATCTTCTTGACTTTCCATTTTTTCTTTTCACAATTTCCACATCTCTTTTTCTTCTCTAATTTTTTATATTTTTCAATATTTTTGGTAATTATTATTTATTTTATTGCATTGCATTGTAACCGATTCAATAAAAAATAATTAAAAATAAAAATAAATTATACTAATCTCACTTGAGATTATATTCAAGTACACAAAATGTTCTGATATTCTTGGTAAAATTACAAATATACTCTTGAGATTGTAATTGTAATCACCTATTCAGTACCAAAAGTCCCCCTTGTAGGGTGTATACAAAGATTTTTGGGATGATTACACTGCCCTTCCTTAAGGTTTGGTGTAATTATACGTAGACTTTCTGTGGTTCGAAAAATTATATTTAATACTCATAAAGTTTGTTTTTGTCTAACAAATAGATTCTCCATTAATTAAATTTTATTGAATTTGTTGATATTAGCTAAAAAAAATATAATAAAAATTTATATTTACCCTAATTGACTTATTACTCACTTATTGCAAGGCAATAATTTCTAATCAAAATACCCTTATAAAGGTGAAGATATACCTCATTGCATGCAGTATGAGTGAAGATGTATAAGGTTAGTTTCATAAGAAAATATTTATTTAATATGTAATAAGTTAGTAATAAGTCAATCAGTGATAAATATATATATATATATATATTCATTCAACTTTTTAGCTAATATCAGTCAATTTAATAAATTTTAACTAACGAATGAGTCTATTTATTAGACAAAAACAAACATAAAAAATATTACATAAAATTAGAGCTCGTGAGCAATTTGTGATGTTGACAAAACGCCCGACATAAAAAAAAAAAAAAATCAACAGCCTAAATTATATATCTTCATTGACTAAGTTTTATAATAGCAAACAAATTATTACGAAAAGTACATATGCTATCATGTTCACACCTGATCCAATAATTCGTGGCCCCAACCTATGTTAGAAAGTTATCAAATTCGACCCTAAAATATTCTAACACCATATTAATAAATTGGTAAACTATGAGGTATAAACGATCACTATAACAAATTTGATAATTAATCAAAAATTAAAAATTAAAAATCATTTGTACAGTGATTGAAACGACAAGATTTAAAAAATGGTGGCACCTCATGACAAATATATGAGGGGTTAGAATCTCCACGAGAAAAATGATTGAATTGATAGATAGATTGTCTCGTAATTTTTTTTGGATTAAAAATAATATATGTTTGAAGTTTATTATCAAAATCATGTATTTAAAACACTATACTTTCGACTTCTGTTGATCCAGAACTCCGAAAGTACGTTCGTCTTATGTTCTAAATCAAATTATAGTTTAAATAATAATTAATATATAAGAATAAATTAAAATAATATGAAATTGAAAATATAAATATACAAATTCCCATTTATAGTATGAATTAAATATATTTTAAAATTTAAACACTAAAATAAATCATTACGTCTAAGAATAAAAATTAAAAAGATTGTATAGACAGCAAAAACAATGAACTATTTATTATTGAAGGTAGATTATATTGATATTTTTTAAATTTAAATTCAATTACACAAATATCCCTATAAAATTACAAAAATATACCTCTCGAAGTTATAGTTGTAATTATAATTAAACATTTACATTCCATATTCAGCGGTGAAGTCTTAAACAAACATCCGATGAGGTAATTACACTATGATCTCTTAAGGAATGTATCATAACTTTATAAATATATGGAGTGTTTATGTAACTAAATCTAATATAAGGGAGCGTTGATGTAATTTACTTTAATATTAAGGGTAAATTACAGCTACCTTCCTTGAGGTTTGGTATGCTACGAATACTCTTTTATTATTTGAAAAATTACAAATACCCCCCTCTAAATAGAAAATAGTTATGTAGTCCATAAATAGTAAAGTGGGTATTATTATTTTATCCTTGCTGAGATTTTTTAATAAATATAAAAGAATATTAGATTGGGTAAAATAAATATTCCATAGGCTCAATATTAGTTCATAAAAATATTTTAAAAAATTTTAAAAATATACAAAATTTTCATTTATAATGCAAAACGGTATTTTGGTTAGTTCAACAGAAAAATTGGATGGAAACCTAACGAAAGCTAACGAAACGGACTCGTAGTTGGACGGATGGTAAAACGAGGGGAGTATTTGTAATTTTTTAAATAATGATGAGGTATTTATAATTATACCAAATTTAAAAAAATAAAAGTGATTGTAATTTACATTGAAATTAAGTTAAGTTTTATTGTCAACAAATAGTAGTCTGCTCATTCTTAAAATGATGAAAGTTTTCTATTATAAGATTGAAATTTCATGATTAGCTTAAGTGATGAACACATGCACATTTGGACATTCAAAGTTCATCTCAATTATTGATGTGGGGTCGTGATTGGCTTGATGAGTATATATATGTATATAGAGTGTTGGAGTACAGCTCATCCCATCCGTACCTTTCAAATAAGTGGAGGAGATGAGACATACACCAATTGATCTGCGGCTGTATACACCACATCACATGATAAGAGCATCTTCTCACCCTCTCCTCCTTTTTTTGTATGTATATGATGACAGGGATATGTTACATCTTCTCTTGAAAGGATAAAAATACACCCTGTAAAGGCAAAACATCAATTCAGGACATCTTTCTTGCTTGGATTCGGTTATTTTCGTTTCCATAATTTTATTTATCGGTACGTCATTAATTATTCATATTAATATTTAGTATTTTTTTTCAATCTCAAACTAAGTTAATTATTTGAGAATCTTTGACGGGGATTCCACGCATATGGCGGGATTCCAGCTTATGTTTAAAAAAAAAAGAAGAAGAAGAGTATCATAAGGGTAAATATAGGAAAACCACTCGTTAGAGGGACTAATTTAGAGAACTGAAAAGCAAGGAACTATTTTGAAGTTATGATCAAAAAGCAGGAATTAAAATGAATTTTACCCGCTACCACACACATACAATATTTGCAGTAGTCAGCCCAACCAAGTAATTTCTCTTCCAATCCATTTTCAGCGGGTAATAATAATTCAACAAAAATTAACAGTTTCTTACAAATTAAATCGAGTCCGTATGTATCGATCCAATTCGCATGCGCAAGCAGCATTTACCATAGTGATCGTGAGATTTCAGCATCCGACAAACAAAATAGAGTAAAACTGCGCAACGACCTAAGCCTTAAGCTTATGCAGTTTGAAGTTAACCATGAGACGAAAAGATCAGGTACCACTTTAAACATTTTAACTATGTAAAAATCATCGACTTTCAGATGCTACTAAACAAACATCGATAGCATTCTATCCTTCGAGTAATGTGCTGAAGGTATGTAACTGTATGCGGACTTTACCGAGCATTTGAGACTACGTTTGATTAGCTTTTCACTCATTCCACATATCAGCAAATTCATCAACTTCCAGGGGATTTTCCAGCTCGTGCATCTTCCTCCTAGTCTTGGCTTTAACTTTCTTTGCATATTTTCCAGCCTTCTGCCTTTTATCCAATGACCGAATCTGGTGACATTAGCAACAACATATAGCTAGACTCATCAGCCTGGAAATTTATGCTTTATTATTAAAAAATCGATGTAAATTGATGACTGCCTTACATAACACATGCACTGATAAGAGGACGAAATGAAAATGGCAAAGAGGTAGCAGAGCCACATCAATTAGGATAGACCATCCCACCAGAAGCAAAAGCAACTACGTGATATTTTCACTCCCAGCAGCCCAAAAATCATAGAGAACACGAAATTACAAAGCAAACTAAGACCCTACTTGAACAGCTAACCTGGTTTGGTGAGACATAAAATGGATTCTCATATAGTGTTGGACCACCAAAACTGCCACCAAATATCTTAATGGGATTCAGACAGAATCTTGGGCCAACCTATCCGACAGAACCATGTCAGTCCAAACAATTTATAAGCATCCAGGTGTACATAAACATATTGTTCCTTGACAAACCTCAACCAATGTCATCTTTTCCAAGTCTCCACGGTCTAGTTTCTGTGCTCCACCATGGGGACATGATATCTGCTTCAAGAAAAAGAAGATATCATGATAAATATTTCAAGAATACTAACAACCCACGAGATCTGTTAATACCCAACAACTAGCAGAAAATGGTTCAAATTCATACCTCCTTAGGAACATAAAACAGTTGATGTTTGTGATATATATTCTCTCTCTGTGTGTCTATGTGCGTGGGTGGGGGGAGGGGGGGTGTTTCAATCCTTCACTAACACTACTCGCAAATCTGGAATAATGAAAAATCTTCATTGTGGAATCATCTAGATCAACTTAATAGAGATAAAATAGGAAATACAGAAAGATGAAATGCTTACTAATATAACTTGACAATTCTATTAGTGTTAATATGGCTTCAGAAGATTACTCAGATTACTTAGATTATCACTTTCATATTTTCGATGCTACTAGTTGGAAACTTAAAAAATCTTCAATACTGTAATTGGAATATAAATAACTTGATAAGCACTTCATATACACAATTAATCCATACATACGCTGGCTAATTCTGCGGAACAAACCTTCTATATCTACCAAGTCAAATAATGAATTGCATATTACAAGAATCATGGACTAGATGATTCAACGCAAATATGCTTCCTATTTCTATATGATTAAAACCCAATCATTCATATTTACGCATTCTCATCACCAACCTGGTAATTCCGGAACCATATGTGGTCATCAGCAATTGAGAAGACAAATACATGATCATGGTAAGGCTTAGATTTCCGGTGATCCTTTGGAGTGCCAAATATCTGAACAAAGAAGGGCATGAAACACAGGCATTTGAGTCCCAAAGCAACAAACAAAGATATTAAGGAACTCATGAGACCAAGGGGATCAACAAATGGAATTGCAGATAAGAAACTTAAAAAGTAAAATAAAAATGACAGTGACTTGTTAATCAATTGCAACTGAAACAAGTCAGAAGACAACTATTCAAACTTCAGTGCTCAGAACATGAAAAGAATTGAATGAATATTCTTCAAATAACCACAGATACCTGAGAAATCATCTCTTTTAAAAGCTTCCAGTGAGGGCTTTTATCAAAGTTGGATGAAAAGGTCAGGATAGGACGTGAACCCTTCAGATGATTTCCAGTAAGTTTCAATTCTTCCATCGTGTGCACTTCAAACACACAAACAAGATACAGAATTAGCCCATGTTCTCTCATAGGAAGAGGGTGGCCAGAGATTATGGATCTGATAAACCACAAGAACTCCTAATACAAGATTCACATAAAGCCACTCATACCCGCATTAACCAAAAATTTGACAGAAGGACCATTGGGGCACTTGGCCATCCATAAGTAGAGGTCTTTGCCTTTCCTGCACTGAGAGACTTCTGCATATGAGTCCATGACAACATAGCTCAACTTTTGTATCTATAATCAGGATTTCAACACAAGATTTAGGTACTTCCATGACACATACCTCAAAAAACAAACAAGAAGAGCAGCTCTTGAGCTCAACGAGCTCATTCAAAGCAGTCCCTTTACTCTCCTTGGACTCGACCTTGTTATCTTTCTTACAGTGAGGCAGAAGGTCAACCAAGTTCAACATCAAATGCCGATACCTAAACATCCATATCCAACAAAGAAACACTAGATAAGCCCATACAAGCCGCTGAAGCAAGCCCCATCAACATAAAATGACCAGCATAATCCAATACCGACTAAAAAAAACGTCAAATGAAGAAATCCTCTTCACTAAAATTCAAGAAACGAAATAAAACACCTGAAACTAATGCGGCGCGAACAAGTGACCAAGACTTTCTCTTTATTCCGAAAACCCACACGAAAACTGTCATTCTCCTTCTTATCTTCATCACTGTTCTTAAAGCCAAGAAGCGTCCTCTTCGGCCTTTCTGGCGCACTATCGTCCTTCTTCACATCGACCGCAGCCTCGGCTTCACTGTGTTTTCGCTTATTACCCATTTGAACACAATGAATCTCCCTAACAACAACGAAAAAAACAAAAATCGTAACAAGTACTAATGTGAAAACATTCGTTTGTATCTATACAGAAGTTCAATCTTGAATTACCTGTGGCCGGACGAAGAACAAAAGAGGAATGTAGTAGAGATGAGACTAAACCCTAAACCCTAATTCAGTTAACAAGCAATTGTAATTTTACTACGCCATAGATGCAGACAGAAGGGCTTTTCATAGGTCCGGCCCAACAAACCGATTCCTGATGGGCTTTTCTGGGCTCCAACTTTCTGCCAAATGGCCCAATAACAAAGTTGGGCTCTTAAGTAATAATTAAATTGTGAAAAAACAAATATTTGAACTATTTTTTTATTATATACAAAGTAGTCATCGTAGCACGCAGTACTTACGTGTATATAATCAAATAGATAAGATATCAATTTTATAAATAAAAATAAATATAAAATTAAAAGTGGATCAAATTATTAACACGAGTGAAAGTGAAGAATAAATATAATAGTATATTAACGGCCCAAATATAATGTGAACTTTGAAATAAATAAATAATTATATTGATCCAAACGTCAGGCGTACAATTTGTAATTTAAATTTTAGTATAATAGTGTCACAGATAACCATTTGCGAGTGAAATTTTTTTTTTTTATATAGTATATTGGTGTAGATTAATATATTATGGGCTCGTTTACTTCGAGTGATGGGATTATGTTAGTACAAATTAATGATAGATTAAATATGAGATAAATAAAATTATCATACTATATACCTTGTTTACTTGTATCAATAAAATTTAAGATTATTGAATAATTATTGTGTGATAATTTTGTGTTGTAATTATTTTTGTAGTTGTTATAAGGGATAATAATAAAACAAAAAAATCAATGTCACATATTCACATCACAAATATAAAATATTTACAAATACTTAAACTTCCAAATTATACATTTTTGTCCTATCAATCACGGTTTCTTTTATTAATAGTATCGTAAATTATAAAAATTATCACTTTTAATTATTTTGTTGAATTTATTTAGTATGTTAATAATAATAAAAAAAACTATGTGGTTGTTAACTTGGATCTTTTGATAAACAGCTATTTGGTGTTTTTAGTTAAAATACTAATTAAATGTGATGGAAAAATTTAAATTATTTTTTTATAATTTATGGATTCAACATTCATTAATAAAAATTCTATAACTAATGAGTCGAAAAATTGTCATTAAAATATAAGATATAGGATCTCTTTTCATCCTGTAACAGAACTTTTTTAATTTTGATCTCATTGATTATGAAATTCTAACTTTTAATATCATAAATTTTAGAAAATGATTCAAGATATATTTCATTACAATATACATGATCGTTAGATCCTATTATTTTTTTATTCCATTTGTTATAAGATTATTACTTTTGATCTCATAATCTAGAAATAATAATAATAATTTTTATCTAAGTATTTAAAGTCATGTCGTTTTTTCGATTAAATATATAATGAAAATGTGTCAGAGACTAAAAATATTATTTTTTTAAAAAATTATAGAACAAAAATATGAGTATTGGGTGACTAAGTAGACCAAATATACAAAGACCTGCGAACAAAAAATGTTCTTTTTCTTTCAAACGGGAAATAGTTCATTAAAACCACTTTAGTTTGTGGCCAGATGCCCGTAGCTTCCACAAGCTTCATCACTCACCTAAGTGCTGGAAGAGCTCTCAGCTCCGTTTCAAAAACCCCAAGAATCAACAACCCAATTCGTGAAGAAAATCCACTAAGAACAAAATAATCTTGGAGAAAATGGCTGATCGCTTCTTCCCTAACGAAATGCCTGATTACATCCTGGAAACACCGTCTGTAGAATCAGCCGCAGTTGCTGCCTCTGATTCACTCACCAAGCTTCTCCACCTTCCTTATAGAACCCTCTCCGAAGGGCTCAAGAAAGCAGCTTTGGACCTCAAAGATACAGTAAGTATCTCAGTTCACTCCCTTTTGATCATTTCCCAGATGGCGTTTCTCTGTTTACACTGTTTTCTTGAAAATATGTAATCCGTTGGAGAAGAAATGGAAGACCTTTTCAGAAATTCTAATGCTTTTCTGGGTTGAATGTGGGAGTTTTTCTTGACTTGCGAGGTTTGTTGTTGTAGGTGGTGAAGGAGA
>NC_026158.1:4646437-4663833 GCF_000512975.1 Sesamum indicum
AGGTGATTATACGTTGTATACTGGGGCTCTGGGCACTGCTTTCTTGCTGTTTAAGGCTTATCAGATTACTGGAGACAAGAATGATCTTGCTCTTTGCTCTGATATCATTGAGGCCTGTGACTCCGCGTCTCGAGGCTCTGGGTATTTTCAGTTTTCTCTTTGTTTCTCTATGAATGAAAGTATTTTGCTTTTGGGATGAAAATTCTTGACTTAACTACTAGGTTGTAGGTCGAACAGTTGCTTGAATTTGACTAGATTGGGGTTTCTTTATGGTTCTTGGATTTTGTGATGTTGTGTTCTGATAAAAGGTTTGCTTTGATGCTTGACAATGTTGGAGATGAGTTGGCTTTGGATTTTTCATATAGAACATCTTCAGGATGTTTGATTTTGTGGGACTTGAAAAAAGTTCAAATTAGTTGTAGTTTGTTCTCTAAAAGCTTTGCCATTTGCGGCCATGGTGTGCTTAGAAGAATTTCGATAAGAAAAGGATGTGTTGATGCTAATGTCAGGTCTGATCACATTATAGCTGAGAGTATAATGAGTTAAAAGCACAAGACAGATGGATGGAAGTAGAATGAGAATTATGATTATTCTATAGGTTGGTTGGGATGGTCTATTTGTCCGGCTTACAGCTCACGTGTAGGTGCCTACTCGGCCTTATATGCATATCTTATGACTTTTATCCCGATCATAAACCACGTAACTTATTGCAGTATTGCCGGCATAATCGGGTGGTGTTTGTAAACTGCAGGCGTGTGACTTTCATATGTGGACGGGCTGGTGTATATGCTCTTGGTGCCGTAGCAGCACACCATAAAGGCGATAAAGAATTATGTCATCAATACTTGGCACAGTTCAAAGAGGTAGTGCAACTTTCCCACAAATGCCACTTGCTTTCAGCACCCGATTCAACCCTTTTCTTGGTTGCTAATTGCTATTCTTTTTTGTTGTATTAATATATTGGCTTGCATTTTCCAAATTGAGTTCAGATTAAGCTTTCCAAGGACCTTCCAGATGAACTGTTGTATGGGAGAGCTGGGTTCTTGTGGGCATCTTCATTCTTAAACAAAAATATTGGCAAAGACACAATTTCTTCCACCAGAATGGTACCCTTCACTGTCATGTCAAGTTTCTTGACTGCATTTAAGATAGCCCTATTCATTTGATTCAAATATTTATACAGAGGGCTGTTGTTGATGAAATTATAAAATCTGGTCGGCAATTGGCGAAAGGAAGATGTCCTTTGATGTTTGAATGGCATGGAAAAAGATACTGGGGAGCTGCGCATGGGCTTGCTGGGATTATGTATGTGTTAATGGATATGGACCTGACGCCGGATGAGGTGGAGCATGTCAAGGGCACACTACGTTACATGATAAAAAATCGTTTTCCTAGCGGAAATTACCCTTCAAGTGAAGGAAGTGAAACGGATAGACTCGTTCACTGGTGCCATGGAGCTCCTGGTGTTGCTCTTACTCTAGCAAAAGCAGCCAAGGTATAAGATATAACCAGTAACTAATGTCTGTTTTCTTCTGCTTTCTAATATGTTTATTCCATGAAGAGCTATAAATTAACTCGTTTTGCTATTAGTACTTCTTAATATTTTCACTTTAACTTGTCTGATTCTAAAGCAGTCGGTTTGATAACCAAAGTCAAAGTGTCAGCTGTATCTTCCATTATCTTCTGGAATAATCATAATGAGTTCGATAGTAGGTGCTGTCTCAGCAAAATGAAGAAACTTTATGCTTTGGGGGGAGTTAGATGGCATCTACACAGTAAATTTGATGACTAAATTTTTTTTTTTTTTCTCTACTTCTTTGAAGATTCTATCCAATCTAACAATTCATGAGGTGATATTAGCTTACTGAGGTGGATCAAGTCACCAAGCATCCATACATCATAGTTTCTCAAGCTTATCTTCAAAAGTTAGAAAAAAACAAAAGCATAAGGCCTGCATCTAGGCTGTCCTGTAAATCCTTTACCAAATAGAAGCTTCTATAACTTTGCTGTAGTTTAAGTTTTCAAATAGAAGTAACTCAATAAACAAAATATTGCTCAAAATTTCATCCATGTTATCAGGTTTTTGCAAGTGAAGAGTTTCTGCAAGCAGCAATTGATGCGGGGGAAGTCGTATGGAACCGAGGCCTGCTTAAACGAGTCGGAGTATGTCATGGCATAAGTGGGAATGCCTATATATTTCTTTCACTCTACCAGTTAACAGGTAAACAGGAGTTCTTATACAGAGCAAAAGCATTCGCATGCTTTCTTCATGATCGGGCTCAAATTCTCATATCAGAGGGCATTATTCACGGAGGTGATCGACCATATTCACTGTTTGAAGGCATCGGTGGAATGGCTTATCTGTTTCTGGACATGACCGAACCATCTCAGGCTAGGTTTCCAGCTTATGAACTTTAGTGTACTTTGTGCATGCATAGATGTGTGTACTAGTACGATGTATATTGCATGTAGTTTTCTTTGCAACTCGGATGAACCTTTTGCATGTACTTTTTCTTTGTAACTCCAACAAGTTCGTCGTAAGAAGGAAGAGACCCTTTTAGTTTGGACACCATGTAAATTCCATATAGAATGTAATTTTCTTTTCAAGTTAATCCCATACCAACTTATTCTGGTGTATATCTTCGTTTTTCCTTGTTCAGATCAGTTGGTTCGTTGATGTCAAATGCTTCTGGGAACAATTTTCAGTGAGGTGGTTGTTCCCGTGTGTTTTGATCTATTCAGAATATATATATCCATTTAACGCAAAGTTGGATCGAGTGATTTATTATGATTCTAACAAGAATTTTACAGAAATTTTGTTTCTTCACCGATGTTTAGCACCAAAAGATTTCCTCAATCCAAAAATCCTTAGCTTAGTCACGCAAACCAACGAGCTTCTCACTAATTTCCCACACTTTACGTGCTTTATCGGCATCACTGGCTTCCTCAGACAACTGGTTCTCAAATGAAGCTGAGTCCTTGTTCCAGCTCCAGTACACACCTGACTTTGTCAAGCTTGGGTCACTCACAACCTGCAATCACCAATCCATCACGGGTAAACGCCATTGTTTAATTTGCATTCATCTTGCTAGAATCAATGCTGCAGTTGTTAACTTTACCTGTGCAAGTCTTTTTCCAGCCTCTTCCTCTGAAACAAAGCCCTTTGTGATGAACTTTTGGAATGGAGGGAAAAGCAGCCGGAAAAGTGGAATGTGCTCCCTGAACAACCCGGTCGTGGCTATGCAGCCGGGGTATAAGGAAGCAAATGTGATGCCAGTATCCTCATGGTAACGTCGGTGAAATTCTTGCATGGTCAGCATGTTGCAGACCTTGCTATCCTTGTATGCCTTGGCACCATCAAAGTCTGCGCCGTCTATCATGGAAGAGCTGTTCAGCCCATTCAGTCCTCCTTGGAGTCCCCTCAAGTCCCCAAGATTTGCCTTTGGAGGTACATTTCCAGCCAAGGTATTTGTATTCCCTGAAATATAGTCATAAGAGAAGCATTGGTGAACTTTGAATTTAAACAGGCTTGCCTAACATAGCAACTCATCTCCAAACAGCGTAAATTCTGCATTTCAATTTGATGACTTGTTTGCCATACCTGTGATTGAGCCGACGATTATGAGCCTCTTCGACGGGTAATCAGACTGCTTCAAGTCATCAAGCAGCAATCTTGAAAGAAGGAAGTGGCCAAGATGGTTAGTCCCAACACTAAGCTCAAACCCATCAGCTGTATACGAAGGTTCCCTGGCAGTCGGTTGGTAGACTGCTGCATTACAAACCAAGACGTCGAGGGGTCGGCCAGATCGCTTGAAGTTATCGACAAACTGCCTCACACTATCAAGTGAAGCAAGGTCCAAATGCATGATGGTATAATTTTCCTTGGCCATCCCAACAGATTTTGCTGCTCTCTCAGCCTTGAGGAAGTCCCTGCAGGCCATAATTACATGCCATTTCCCGCTCTCCGCCAAGGCTTTAGCCGTCGCCAGGCCTAAGCCGGAGGAGGCTCCGGTGATGATCACACTGCCTTTCCTCAAAGTTTTCTTCCCTTGGACCGTGGCCGGAGTGAAAGTTGGAGACGTTGCCACCGCCTCTACTCTAACGGCCGGTAACTTCCTCGAGCCAAATTCTCTCTGCAAGAAGTCCAATCTCCATGAGTAACCTCAATTCTTGATCCATAAACGCACACACATATACACACATTCTTGCAACCTATACATAGATCATGTACCTTGGATTTCAATGCAGCAGAAGTAAAGTCAGCCTTAACATGGTCTGAGAGTGAAACTCCAAAAAGACTGGAATCCTTCAAACATGCACCGGATTTTCCCTGTAATAATGTTGTTACATTTAGACAAGAATACATGTGCTCTCTGGGATTCATTGTAGCAATGAAAAAACAAACCTCTTTGTGAATTGGATATGCAGAGGGGATCAGAGCAGCAGCCTGTAAAGCCATTACAAGATATTAATGTTACTGGGAAAGAGACCTTGTAAGAGATTTTTCTTTTGCTACAAATCTAAGTAGCATAAGATACTTCTGATAGATATATTTATAGTAATTCTTGACCAAAAGGGACTGATGGTTTTGGATATGAAATCCACCACAGATAAGATGATCCTGTGTGGAAGTATATGCCACATGGACTTGGAACACCAATCAGATTCTGTGGTTGTGATTTCCTCTGATATTTTCATTTATTACTAGTGTTTGTAGTGTGGGTGGCAGAGGTCTCCCCACAATTATGGGCTTGGGTATGGGGAAAATGATAAAGGGATAATGTTTGGTGAGGCTCTTTGGGTGAGGAGTATGGTACCATAACTCCCCAGGAGAGCAGTCTGTCTGTGAAGTGGCTGGTTTTGAGTTCTTTGCCACAAGTTAGAGACACAGCCCATATCTTAGATTAACTGTTCTTATAGACAAAACTTGTATTATTCCATTTTATATTTTAATGGTTTTGTCAAGGCCGCTTATGTTGTAATATGAGTTATTCAATCCAAACAACAGACCTTCATAATGTAAAGTAAATATTGAACAGTTTATATAACCTAATAATAAAAAGTAAACGGTAAATAAAAATATTGTTATTACATTATGTGAGTTGGGTAAACTTGAAAAAAGTTTCATATGTTTAAAAAAATAGTTTAATATCTTATAAATAAGTGAAATTATCATATATTTTTAATAAATTTAGCCGAACATGGTAGGAATCTAGCAGTAGATGAACAATTGAACAAGAGGAAACGCAAATGATACTTGTTTTTTTTTTCTTTTTGCTTGTGAAGAATGTCTGTCAATTACAAAATCATGTACAGAAAAGAGTACATTAAAACTGGGATGTGCAATGAACATGGAAATGCTCATCCTTTTCACATTCCAGTTTCAGCTTTAGCTTCACTCCCAACTTTTATGTATACAACGCCCTAAATAAAATTGAATGAATTGATAAAGAATTTGGCTTAGATGACAACGCCCCCTTAACTCTACACTTCCCGATTACACAAAATAAATCGGTGTCTAAAACTCAATGCTGTAACATCTTCTTTACCTTTTGCCCACCCCCCTCTTCTTCACTCCTGAGAATTCTACTTTTTCACCAGTGCCGTCAGCAAGGCTTCTTGGCTGAGTCGTGGATCCGACTGGCACAGGTACAAGAAAATACAAAAAGAAAGAAAAAAAAAAAAAGAAATAGAGAACTCGCTAATATTACAACCTCTCTGATATCTGTACAAATTTTTGCATACTTGGGGCTTAGGACTCGTTGAGGTGCTTATAGTCACGTGTTTCAGAGTCCCTTGATGCCTAAATTCGAACAGGCAATCCGAAGTTCTGGAAAGTCCTGATTTCTCCTGTGAGGCCTGCAGTTACTATGACCATACCCCAGGCTGACCGGTTTTGGTAGAAACCGTTAGAGAAGTCTACGCTGACACGAGGGCTACGGCTCTTAGTAGCTGAGAGAAGTTTCTCCTCAGGCCATGTTACTGAGATTCTATCAAAGAGGTAGCTGTTTGTGGCGCTAGATAGAGTTCCATTAAGAGGGCTGTTACTGCACCCAGATGCTAATGGCGAGCCTTCGCTGCCGTTAGTTTCTTCGACTGGTGTAGTTGGATGGTATGCATTTAATACGTCTTCAAGACGATCAAGTGCACCGTTTTGCCTTCCAGCACAAGTATCTTGGAGACCCCATGTGTCGGAAATGCCAGGCCAGGGGATTGCCACAGATACGTCTCGACAATGGAAAAGCTCGTAAGACCGAGTAACAGTAACACCTTTGCTTCTGTTTGGTCGGGATTCACCTTCATGTCTCCATACATAAACATATGAATCTTCACTGGCAGAAACTACATATTTCCCATTAGAAGTGAGGGAGGCTGAAATTTGGCTGTTTGCATTGCGGAACCCTGTAGAAGATTTAGCACTAATTTATTGGCTATAAGAATTTTGTAAAGTATATGAACCAAAGACAATCTTCACATATGGCAAATTAAAGGATAAAAGGTAAAACAAGAAGATAGCTCAAAAATTGTATACTTAAAAACTTGACCTCACAAATGAATCATACAAGGAGACAATGAATATTATCCTTTAATTTATTAGGTATTCGGAGTTCAAATAATAGATGAAGACGACGGGAATATATAATGTAATAAGAAAATAAATGAGTTCCTAAAACCAAACAATTGAATTAGAGATCTCATACACCTAAATGTCGTAACCCTACTTAATGCAATCTCAGATCATAGCCAGGAGGAACAAATTTCCACATGCCATGTCATTTAGTGTTACAAAGGGAACTAAGTGTATTCCTCTTGAATGGTAAAAAATAGAGAAGATCTCATTCAGTAATTGAAAACTAAGAAGAGTACACTCCATGTACGAGCTAATCACCCCTACACTTGTATCAGCAATATTCTTGTTTCCATGGTGTCAGAATATACGAGTCCATGCAATAATCTCTCACTTCTCATATTAGCCTTCCAGAAGATGCTAAACCATGCATATGAAACTCAAGTCTCAACAGTAGAAAAATATATTACGACTAAATTCGACACTAATTTCAGTTTTTCCACACATCACTCTTATAACTGTTCCAAGACCTCTGCAAAATATCCATCATTTTGACGAGATCTTAGCCATAAAACTAGAAGTTCCAGGAAAATAATGCGGCCAAGAAAGGTATACAATGCAGGTTCAGGTTAGACAATTGATAAGGAACACACTCATATATTTAGATGGAAGTAGAAACGCAGGGTTTGGATTACATAGCTGAATGAAAATTAGACATTGCCAGAGACCGAATAGTTCTCAAGCATTATGATCTGAAGTTCTACTTTTATTTGGTAAACATATTCCTAATTCCCATAAGTCACAAATAAAAGAAAAAGTCTTTAACCTATGAGCTATGTACCTTAAAAGAAAGGAACAAAACTGTAAAACTCCAACAGGAATTAATTTACACTTATCCAGAAAACACAAATCCAGATTAGGGCTCAAGACACTTAAACAAAAATGGAAAGTAACAAACAAATGCACTGCAAATTCAAATCCCCAATAAAGCAGAACTTCCATGGGTTTCAAGAAGATAGTAGTATATAGACACCAGGATAACAAGAAAAACTTTTGCAAGTAGCGGTTGTGAAAGACCAAGGCTCATAATTGATAAGCCCCTTTAAAGAAGTCAAGACAACCCAATCACTATGTTAAAGAAATAAAAAAGTTTTATTGCACATCTCCATACCTTTGAACTTGTGAACAAGATCCAGATCAACACCATCTAAGACACGAATTCTGGAATCTGCAGATGTCACAAGCACCTCTGATGTACTTCCTGGTGCGAACTGTGCAATAAAATATGTCAGCAACTATAAGAATAAGTAGAATTTGACTCGTAAGAAAAAGAACTGTGTGTCAGACAGTCTGTAATCTAAAGTACCGGAAAACTGTGCCAGCAACTCGACTCAAACTCCACTGTCTTTTCTTTTGCATAGATAAATAGGTAGTTGATGTAAAAATGGTCAACGAACTGGTTTACCTGGAATCCTGTTATTTTCTTCTGATGAGATTTCTTCTTTTTATTCTGCAAATTGATCTGACTTTTTTGCAGCAATTTATTTTCTGCAACAACACATTGCAGAGATATATAATTTACTTCACAACATAAGCTTATTTTTCTCAACAAAGAAATCATTTCATACCTGATGTGTTGTATAAGCGACAGCTACCTTTGTATGAACCAACTAGTGCCCCCTACCAAAATTTTACAAATATCATTGAGAAAAATCTAACACGTGCGAAGTCAGAGAAAATTTTGACTAACATGCATGGACAATATAAAAGCAATAGCTTTCAGTAATAAATAATCCATCCCTAACCTGTCCATCAGGTGTGTAGCAAGCAGCAGTGACCATTTCATGCAAATCATTCCAATCAACAACTTGGCGATCAGGAATGCTCCATATTCGCACCTTAGCATCTAGAGATCCACTGATGAAGTATCTATCATCAACTGGATTAAACTGGATGCAGGTTACTGTGGCATGGGAAATTCAGAAAATGTTTCAGTAGATTAACCCATATTTTCACTCTATACTTCAAGGAATCATGTAAAATTCACCAGAAACATTACAATGGATATGTTAAATACATAAACTTCCAAGTACATTGGAATTAGGAAAGAACCAAAAGAGTGATATAAGCATGTGATAGACATGGCCAGCTCGATACTAGCTAGGCCAAACTAAAGCCCCTATGTTAATCACTAGGCAAACAACTGAAACTCACAACCACTGCAGAGCGACTTTGTTCCTTTGCCCATATTCATACCCCATATTAACACTCCATAGGTGTCTTTCTTATCAAATGATCAGAACCACCCAACTATCCCCCCTCTCCTTATAGTGACCACAACCATGCCCCCAATTCTACTTTTTCCTTGTGATTCCAGTAAAGCAGTCTCTTCCATTGTGTTCCTTTACGGTCACAAACTGCTAATTATTTCTTCCGTTCATCAGCATATCAAATCATTGTCTCAGTACAAGCTATTTATGCGTAACACAACATTGGACCATGATCAGCACAGACAACCTTGTTCAAGATTTCCAATCTTGTACCGTTGCAACAGGCCTTCATTTTTAAAGTTCAAGTTCATAAAATAACTACAAGTAGAGGTATTTCAAGATCATGAATCATATGGCCCCTTCATATGATTACCAAAATCCCAGATTGATTTTTCTCAGGGTCCATTGCAAACACATCAATTCCTTCCCTCCTTGGTATCCTTCCTCTTCTCCTTTATCTAATCTCTTTCTAAGGCCTTCCACAAAGTCCCAGGTCCATCTTTACTATAACCAACAAGCACACGCACTGGTCCAGCCATAAAGTCATCATAGAAAATGCCATTTTCTTCCAACAGGTCTCAGCCCAATACCATATAGATCCCAGAAGCTCCAGCACCAACCACACTGTAAGGGTAGTCCTTTTTCTAAATGCTAGCAAAGGAATTCCTTGAATGAAGTAACAGAGAATGCAGATAATTACCATAGTCACTGTGTGAAAAGATCTTCAAACAAGACTTGCTAGACAAATCCCACAGACGCACCGTCTTGTCCATTGAAGACGATAGCAGTTGCTGGAGATGAAAGAGAACTGTGAGCAACTTTCCAGGTGCTTGACTAAAATTAAAAGCAAATAACAAACTTTGCAAAATGAAATCATTCTGCACAAGCACGGCATTTAAAATTATCCTTCTTTTTTATGTTTCAATTTTTTCATTCTGGTAGAGGATTTGAGCCAGGAGATGGGCCACATCAATTGCATTTGGCTGAGAAATCTCCAAGTTGAGATGATAAATTTTACATTAACAATTAAAATTTTCTTCTCAACTCCATTGCAAATCAAACAGACATTTCAGGGAACTATTTGCCGAAATATCTGAAAAGAAGCAGAGAAGGAGAACAATTCAAGGTCTGATATACTTAGCAAATAAGTTTTTCATTGTTAAGATGTACTAGTAGATGTTGCAGGCTATTGATTCATAGGAATGACATCTGACTAAAACTATGTTGATAGAACCAAGCGCTATATAAATAAATTCCATAATTTCTTTCAGATTGGTGGGAATCACCATAAAAAATGCTTTAATAAACCAAAAACAAAATACTTTTCCAACCCAAATTCATCGTATTTTATTAAAAGTCACCAACTGGCTTAAAATTGGATAAGCATCATCACAGACAACACTTGAATCAAGAAACTGCAAAATCATTGAAGACATGATGTCTGTCGCCCATGCATTGGTATTACTATTTGAAATTGCAAACCGCCAAGATTCTTGCATCAACAGGAAAAACTTAAGAGATATGCTGCAACAAAAATCTTCACGTAACAATATAATTCCCATGTACTAGGGCACAGTTACTACAGTCTGCAACTATGTTAAAAAGACCTCACTCTATTTACTTGTGTCCCATGATGAATCCCCATTTAATGCAGAAGATAATAAACACCACTTACAACAGATATCACATAGTTTATTACCTTCTCTCTCTCCTTTCAATAGTCAAACATTGATGCTTCCAGTAAGTAAGATAAAAACACAGTCCTTACACAACCTAGCTATTCATTTATACTGAGAGATGCTGGTTAAACCTCCCCAGACAAGGATCTAAAATAAGTATGCTAAACTACTTTTGGTGACTACAGACAAGTATCAGAGGAACTACTTACTATCATCACAAAGAAATTATGAGGCTACAAAAGAAGGTTTACACTGGATCAGAGTCTAATATTATGATACGTGTTTCATTATTCAAAATTTAACATAAGGCAACTCAAAGTTCCACAGGCAAGCAAAAGGAAGACTTCAACTAATCATCGTTATGCCAGTAGAAGAACCATGAGAACAATAAAGGAAAAATAACCAACTAACCTGAGACTTGGACCATGAGAGATCCAGTACATCATCTAAATGTCCTTGAAATGAACAGATAGGTTTGTCTGAAAGGGCAAACACTGTCTCAGGCACCAAAATCTGTTCAAGACTCACAGACTTTCTACTTATAGATGACCTCCCTCGTCTTTTCTTCTCTGAGAGACCATCTAAATTTGGTGACATTGACGACGGCTCTGGCGATCCATTGGCTAGAAACAGAAGATTGAAATTACCATCTTCAGATTTATCAAAAAAGAAATCTCCCTTCCTCTCTGTTTCCACGACCTGCCACACATGAATCACACAGTCTTCACCAGCACTAGCCAGATATTTCCCATCCAAACTGAACTTAATTGCCCAAATTGACCCATTGTGTGCCTGTATCTCCTGGCTCTTGTATAGTGCTGTAAGCTCTTTAACAGATTTCCCATACTGCCTGACTCGGACTCTCTCTGGCCCATGGAAGGAGACATCCTGGCTGTCATCTGTGGCGGAGCTTGACCGCCTCCCACCCTTCTCAGATGATGTGTCCCTCTCATCACTGCTCCTTCTCTCCTTATGCCCTGTAACTGAACTTGCCACATTCTTTATACTCTTCAGCCAACCCCCTCTCTTCTTCAACTTAGATGCACCCCCGAAGCTCCGATCAGCATTTGAATCCAAGCATTCTTTGTTCCCATCTTCAACGTTCTGTCTCCTCATCAACTCCTGTACAATCGGTGAAGTCCCGACACACATCTCGGATGAAAACTCCTCCATGGTTAACTGGCGCCCAGTTCCCACTTCCTTGATCTTTTCCCAAGTCCCATCCTCCCTCACCTCATTCACCACAAATTCCTTTCCATTGTCAAGATTCTTTATCATACATACGCCATTAACATCATCTGACCCGTTACACTCCAAACTCCGGTCCGACTCTTCATTCCTCACGACGGGCAACAAGCTGTTAAAGCTCCCATTTCGTGTACAATCCATTCTAATCTTCACCTTTGGGGGTTTATTTGGAGAAACCGTACTTCTGACAGGCGACTGATTGCTGCTTCTTGATCTTTCCATACGGCAATGGCTTTGAATATCACTCCCGTTATCATTATTTACATCTATACCAATTCCACCTGTTGCCGAATTATTCGAATGAACTTGCGAAGTCTTGCGCGAATTATAGTTTCCATCAGACTTAGATCGGACCATCCCAGATGCTCTACCATTACGATTACTACTATCATCACCATTAACGGAATCACTACTATTATCAAGGACTTTCGAAGTATTATCATCAGTACTGTAAGATTTCTCACCAAGGGGGTTCGAGTGATGGGATGAGAGTGAGAGGGAGAGGGAAGGGCGGTGGCGGAGGAGTGAGGGGTCACGGGTGAGGCCCATCTGGCGGAGGAGGCGGATGCGTCTCTCCTCCACCGACGATGGCTGAGAAATCCAAACATCGTAGTTCTGGGAGACTCCCATGGGGAATTTGGGCACTGGGTCATTGTAATCAGGGCTGCAATTCGAGTTGGGATCGTAGTCTTCTTCTGGGTCGGAAGTGGAAGGAGAGCAAGAGCAAGAAGTGTTGGAGGAAGAGAGGAGCCGGTCGAGCGAGTCGTGGAAGCACTCCTCGTCTTCTTCTTCTTCCCCGGCTTTGCTCATCGTCTATCACCTCCCATCGAATCCAGCTCACAATGCCCGATCCATCTCCCACTGGGGCCGGGCCCCGACCCGAGAACCGACCGAATACTGCTCCCAACCAACTCTCCACTCTCTGCTACAACCTTAGGTATACACGTACGTATTCAGAGAGAGACACACACACAGTATGTGTGCGGGTTTGGAGTGTGTGTGTGTGTGATTGTGTGATTGTGTGGGGAAGCGGAGAGATCGGACAATATTGGAAGAAGGGGTTTTAACTTTGGGGAACTCAGATCCGATGATGAATTAGAGAGAGAGAGAGAGAGAGAGAAAACTGTAGAGAGAGAAGAGTGAGAGTGAGAGAGAGAGAGAGAGAGAGAGAGAAAACTGTAGAGAGAGAAGAGTGAGAGTGAGAGAGAGAGAGAGAGAGAGAGAGAGGAAGGGGGGAACGGTGTCGTGTAGTGATGCGTTGGGGGTGGTTTTGTTTGGTTGTGCTAGTTCTTGAGGGGTGAAAATTATAATTAAACAATAAATTTGGGGCCATTTTGATATAATTTTGGGTAATTAATGACAGAAAAAAACAGACATATGGGTTAGCAGAGAAGGAAGGCAGCCGATGATCCAATAATAATTGAGTTGAGTTTTTGGCGTTCTTCTTTTCTTTTTCTTTTTTTTTTAAATGTGAAAATTCCCCTAATTATTATTGAGATCCTCTATGTTTGTATTTTTGTCCTCTTTCCTCTTGGTTTCTATCATTTTTAATTACACAAAAATACAATTGACTACAAAATTATAGTATTTTAATTTCAAGAATTTAAAATTATAACACTGACATATAAGATTAAAAGCAAAAAACAGAAAATACTATTTCCGACAAGTGGAACAGACTTTATCTTCTCATAAGATAAGTTATAAAATCAAGTCAACTTGAATACGAACTAGTTTACCGTAGTAGACTAATGCCTCGATGATTATGAGTATAGTCATCGTAGTCCACTTTGCATTTCAATCGGACTGCAGTGACGGACTCACTATTTGAGTAGCAACTATAGTCACGTTCAAGAAGAATTAATATACCGACCATCTTTTTTTCATTATTTTTCTAATCTTTTAACACTTTTGTATAAAATGGTGATTTACATAACTATATCAACATCAACGACCCGAGCAGTACATAGATCCGATCAATAAACTCAGTATTCGACTTAAATAAATCACAAAAACTCATCTCGGTACACTGAACAATACATCAATTCAACCAATACATCAACATGACCAACAATGATAAATAAATTATAATAACTCGCATAAAGTATAGACAAATACCCACACGTTCGAATGGTACTCAAATTCATAATTTCAAATTTATTTATATGAGGAACAGTTTTAACCATCAGACTAAAAGTTGTGGAGGAAATGTGTGTGTTATTGTCCTTTTAGGGGTGTCTAGTAAATGAAATATTAATTGAAAGTGAAATTGGTGAATGGTGCAGTTGTTGGAATGTGGAGGACCAAAGCAAAAGACGTGCCATTATTAATAGTAATTGTGGTATTTAAATGTTTTCTAAAATTTGACAACTACTCAAACATTGTGGTGCTAGCCTGCACTTTTCATCATGCCAATAACAATAATAATAAACCTTTAATACTACAACACTAACTCTACACATCTCATTCCACTTCTCTTCAAATTTGCATTCGAATTGTGATCGTTTTTATATTTAAGTATTCAAAAAAAAATTGTTAATTTTAAAAAATTTTGCACTTTTAACTTTTTATTTTCGAACATTCTCAGCTTTTCTCACGAGGCACCTTCCGCAATGCAAGAAAAGGGGCTCCGTGTGGCTAGCAGTCCGTCGACTACTTCCGCCAATAGCAACACACACTCGAACTTCCGCTCGGCACTAACGCAGCGCGCCGACAGGAATAGCAATATCGATAGCAACAGCAGTAAGCTAGATGCAGCAGGAAAGCAGTAAATTGAACACGCGATTCGGAATGCAGATTTTATTGAATTGAAAACTGAATATACATTGGACAATGATGTTAGAGCAAGGGGATCGCCTTGAGGGGATACTAGCACGTAACTACATCAAACTTCTTGAACTCATTCCGCCATCTCAAAACCATACTGTTGTGAAAGATAGCTTACAATTTATTCCTACCACAAAATTGAAAAGTCAGGGCAAACTCTTGAATACACCCCTTACATCATTAAGACATTAATGGCGCATTAAATTAGTGTAATTGCATTTAAATAATTGTGGAACAAATAATTATATAGATATTCCTCTCTGAGTAAACTCCAACTGCAACCCTTTGATCAACAAATGTCTGTTAATTAAAGCTTAAAAACGACATATCAGAAAATCTTATTACTATCATTATTATTACAGACTGTTGGTGAAGTTCTCAACTGTTTTTATTTATTTATTTATTTAAAAAGAACATCTTATAAATGTCTGATAGCCCTTTAATGATGGTATTAATTACCCTCTCTTCCGTCTCCCTCAGGCCCCCTTTAGCTCTTCCCTCTCCAGGTTACTGGTCTATATATGTACACACGCCACCGTGTAAGACGACGGCACATTCGATATGTGTGTATAATTTAAAAGAATAATTATATTTATATTTTTTATTTATAGTTTATATAATTTCTATATTTTGAAAAATTATACATACACCCAATAGAAACATCAACATCATTACATAAACTACTCTACTTTTTGGCTGTTGAGGGGTTATGTAGTTATGTAAAATACAGGGATAGTTTCTGTAAATAGACAATAAATCAAGGGTTGTAAATGTAATTATTTCTAATTATATTTGTTAGATTAAATATAATTATAAGAAAAAGGAAAAATGAAAAAAGCAATTGAACAAAATTGACAAAATAAATTAATTTTAAGTATAAATGGATAGAAAATTTGATATAATAAAAATATATATATAAATAAGAGTCTTTTAGTCAACTCATATTTTTCATGTCAAAAGTTTTTTTTTTTTTTATTTAGGCCTGTCAAAAGTAATTATGCTAATACTTTGGGGCATAATTTAAATATTTTATTATATTTTCTTAAGTAAATAAAACAGAAGAAAAATAAAATAAATAACTGATTCAACCGATAAAAATAAATTAACTTTACATGGACAAAGATTGTCGTTGTAATTAATTAACTAAAGAGATATTTGTTCGTAAAATAATCATATAAGTAAGGGCAGATATTTTTTCTTAAAATAATCATATAAGTAAGGGCATATTAGTCTATCCACATTATGTATATCGAAAGATTTTGAATTTCAACCACTATCAATTTTTACTACAACTTATTCATACAACAAAACTGAAGCGTTTGCAAATGCGACTTATGTTCTTAATCTTTTAGAATTATAAATACTCTTTTAAAATTAAATGTCGTCTAAAAAGTATCCCATTGCGACAACCCCTTGTATGGGGTATTTATTAGACGTCCGTTAATTACAAAAAATATTTATAATTAACCCCTATTATTATTTTCTCAGAAGTCATATTTTTTGAGCAAATTCATTTTAATTATAGTATGATCTAAATAACTGAAAGCTGTAACAATCGATATTCTAATTATTAATATCAAATATTTATAACTAATTAATAATTACTATTAGAGTAGAATCGCACACCTCACGTTGGTAGAATTCCGAATCCATGACTATGCTTCAGTTTCGCCAACTAAATTATGCTTCATTGACAAAAGTTGCAATCCGATCACTACAACACAGCAGTAGCAAGTCTTATTAGTTGAAGTGGAGACCATCAGAAGTGAATATTGTGTTTCAAATTTTATTGCATCTTCTATTTTATTTAACATATACACATGCATGTACAAAGAAATCGGCATTTATTTTATTTGAAAAAATATTTGTGCACGCGAATGTGTATATCTATACTAATAAAAAGAAAAGACTCTCCACAGTTACAAACGACGGTTATGACACTTACCGCACCAATTTTGTATAAAGCCGAAAATATTATCCGACCAATACGATAACTAACTTTTTCAAATTTCATATTAACTAATAAATTAATTTTCTTTTTGAATGTATTAATTTATATTTTATTTTTATTTATAATATATTATAAAATATAAAAATTTATTATATGCACATAAAAATAACGTATTTTCGATAATTAATTTTAGTTAAAATAAAAAATGCAATATAATTCAAAATAGAAAATTTCATTGTGGGGGCGAGGTCACGGAGGGTTGTCCGGCAAGACTGGTAACGCCGCGTTTGGACTTGGGAAAAAAAGCAAGCAATAAAATAACTATTTATTTGAGTCTATGGCAATGCAGCAGATCTCGTGCAAAAGTCCAAGTTAAAGAAATGAGGAGCCAAACAAAACACGGGAGGAGGGTGGGGGTATGAACGGTGGTGTCGGTTCATTTATCATGATTGGATTCAACATGAAGCTACCATATCATAAGGATGAATATATCAAAATATGTATATATATAATTATTATTTATTTTAAGGGTAAATTAACGAATTTTATTGAAATTTTTTGTAATTATATTTATTTTTTTGGTTAATTGAAAAATTACGATTACTTTTAAAAAATTAATAATCGTCTAACAAATATTTTTTTTGTGACAATTGATTGTAAATAGTACTTATTAGATAATTATTAATTTTAAAGTGGTATTTATAAATTTTTAAATAAAAAATAGTAGAATTATAATAAATTTTAGAAAAGCCCAAAACATATTTTGACCTAATTTTGAAGTAGAATATTAATTACAAAGGTTTTGAGAAGTAGGGCAATGATCGGTGGGGGTGGGGGGGGGGGGGGGGGGGGGGGTG
>NC_026158.1:4663969-4712145 GCF_000512975.1 Sesamum indicum
TTTTAAAAAAATAATTTTTAATTTTATGCTTTTATTCTATGATCTGTTTACATAAGTTATTTATATATATTTTTTGTATAATTACGTAAATTACTCATGATAGTTTAAAAATATAGGTAGTTTGTATAATTATTTTAATTTTTTCTTGGGAGGGGGAGTATGTGTGTAATTTTTCGAAAAGTAAGGGACGGCTTGTATAAATAATGTTGACGATTCTGATGGATATATATTTAATTATTCAAAAGATAAAAATAATTTGTGTAAATAGATCATAGATTAGAGGGTGTAAATATAATTATCTCTTATCATCATTATCATTATTATTATTATTATTTCTTTGGAAAATAATATTGCGTATTTATAAATGAAGATTTCTTATCAATGAAATTCAAGGAGGATCAGTGTTGGTTTCTCAACTGCCCTCCAAGCGACTCGAATTCATGATCAAAGCCATAGGTCCTTTCTTGGTATGAGTTGTGGCCCTTAATTATTTCTTCTTTTTTTTTTTCAAGAAAATAAAATTTCTTATTATTTCGATGCAGATATCGATATTTATTGGCTCAATTTATAAGGACGAATCATTTCAAGTCAGATAATTATTGGTTTTATTCCCTATATCAGTATGAGAATTGTGTCGGTAGGTAATTTATAAGTACTTTTGTTAGCGAATTATGGTATTGAGTGCATATTGATTCACAATAGTGCATGAAGTTGATATCACCTGAACTTTTTGCAATAAAAAATTAAGATCGGTGATAAACTATTATATTAAATTTTATTTAGAAAACGGAAATAAGTTTCCAACTAAGAGAAAAAGGAGAGGAATTTTCAATTTTATTGACTTCCTATGTCCGTCCGTACCATATTGCGTAGCGGATGACGAAAACACCAGCCCGGCCCGAAAATGGACACCATCTCAGCCCGAAAACACTCACTTATGTTCTCAATTACTACAACAGGCTTGTTCGGGCCCGCCCGGTTTGTCCTCTTTTAGGCCCGACCTGAACATTTCATTTAAAATATTATTTATTCGGATCAAATTTGAATAAATAAATAACTAAAATAATTTATTATCCCTATTATATGATTAATTAATATCTACAATTTGACACTAATCACGTAATAACAAGATCCAATCAGACCCGACCCGAATTAGAACCCCACAAATTATTGTCAACGAATAAAAATGAAATATTTACTCTAATTAATTAACGTCATGCCAATGAAGTCTAACTTAACCAGTAAAGTCGAGATTTTGTTACAGGTTCGGTCTACTGTAATAATAATAATTGTTGGTCAATTATAAATAATTAATATATTAATTATTAATAATTAAAATTCATAATATAATTATAATTAATTTACTAAAAAAATATCGTCTCTTTGTATTTATATATAATTAAAAAGGGTTGTATTTTTTAAATAATTTTTATTTAAAAAAAAGGGGGTTAGGAATTAGGGAAGAAAGAAAAAATTAAAAAAAAAAAGAGTGGGATTAATGATAATGAGAACGTGTTAATGATTTAATTAGGGGGAGACAGAGCACGTGGCATGATTCCTAACAGCCTGTTATGCTCTTCATTATCTCTAATTCAACACATATTTTTACACCTAAATTAATATTTCAACTTGTCATTTTAATTCTTTTTTAATTATTCCATCTTTTTGCTAATCATATATTCATATAATATATATCTTGTAAAATCTACCTGTTTTTAGATATTTCTCCAACTATTATATATTTTAATTTTGTAGTTGATATTTCAAGAGCCTCTAAATCTATTTGTTTTTCCTTTTTTTATATATAAAAATATATATATTGAGTTTTCATGTAATTCGACGACTGTTTGATGATTTTACGTCGATATTAATTTTTTTTCATTAATTAAATGGAAATATATGGGAAATTTCGTAGAAATGCGCTAATGCAGTAAACAAATTCAGGAGTGTTTGCAATCGTTTTAGATAAGCGATTATCATCTTATTGCTATAAAAAGAGTATTTTTTTATTTACAACTTCTGATTTTAAACGGCTTCAATTTAAGGTAAATAATATCTAAGCAACTCCCGCAACTTATTAGTAAAATTAAAAATTAATTTTTCAAAAAAAAACATTCTAACTTTTCACCGATTTTTAACTTACAATTGTATATTAAATGACAACATATATACAATTTTTTTTATTAAAAAATAAATAAATTCCAATAATTCATTTCGGTACCATTAATGTCTTTTTTGAAAAAGTATATATATCCCTACAGTTAATAGCCGTCTAACAAATATTCTTTTGTAATAACACATTGTAAGGATATTTGTGATTTTTCAAAGATCAGAAAATATAATATATAGAGAGAGGGAGGGGGAGGGGGAGGGGGGGGGAGACATGTGCAAAGTGTACTATATGTAATTAAAGAAAGGTGTGACAACAATAAGCAAGAACATTACAGGGATGAGATGAGATGAGAGAGACTCAAACAACATGTTATAAGAACTATTTATTATATTTATTTTAGATCATTGGTGGGAAAAAGAAATACAATTATTGAATTTTAATTATTTACTAATGATTAAGGTACAGATGTATCAGTTTGTACTCCATTTTAATTTTATTTTTCATGTGGCTGCTGTGTAAGTAATAAATGGTATTGCAATTACATTTTTATTTTATGTATATAGTGAATATTTATATATTTTCCAATTTGGGTGAATAAAAAAATTATTTATAATATTTTTTTATTTTGTTTATTAGTCGAGTTTAGGGAATGTGGATGTAATTTATGTATTAATATGTAGGTGGATCTTTTGAAAATAAAATTAGTAAAATTTAGAGCAAAGATTAGTTATTTAATAAAATAATTGAAGTTGAGCATAAGTTCAAAAAATTATTTTTTTTAAAAAAAAAACTGGAAAAAAGTATTGGAATTTTTGACTGGGTTAGGACTTGAGCCCATGGACAATTTGGTAGGCCCATGACCCAATAGCCCAGCCCAACAGTTTGATGGCTTTCATGGTTTACAAATGGGCTTCTTCTTCCTGGATTAAACCTCCATTTGTTTCTTTTTTTATTGTTTTTAATTCTTTATAGATTTATAACTAAACTTTTCAATTATAATTCAATTTAATTTTATCAAGGACTTGGGAGTGGTTACTAAGTATGAAAAATTTGAGTTGAAGTGAGAAGTCCACAAACGCAGGGAGGATTGCACTTGGCCCATGCGTGTCCACCAGCTTCACTGATATATTGTCGTCAAGAATCAAGATATAACCATGTGAAAATCAATTCATAGGTCATAATGTCCGTTTAGTCCCAGTAGAAGTCTTGGCAAAGATTTGAAGCGTGTGACGACATTCGAACTTAAGACTACTTGTATTATTGAGCATTATCAAACATGTGAAGGTGTCTTCATCAAGCATCTATGCCAGGCCACTCTTTTCAGCAAAGTGAGGATTCTATTTCTTTACTAGAAGATGACAAGGAATATGATAGTGCCAAGTACTGATACAAGTCAATACCAAGAAACGTGTTTCAAATTCGCTTATAATTCACGCGAATAGTATCACCTGAACGTGACGTTGAAGCTGTGGAATCTTCACAGCAAAGTTGTTTGAGATGTTTGTGCTGCATTCAAGCTTTGATCAGTTGAAAGCATAAACAAGAATGGCGGATGTGCAGTCTTGGATCTTTCCGTGAACAACCATTAATGCTTTGAGCTTTTTTGGAGTGTCGTATAGGGCTGAAAAATAAATCAAATAACTCAATATTCGATTGAAATTGATTGATCAACGCTTATTTGAAATTGATTTATTAAGCTTAACAAAACAAACTCGAACAATTTCTTTTGTTCAATTCGATTAGTGCAAAAATAATAAAATATATTTAAAAATGTCAAACTCGATTCATGTTTGATTTAATTAATGCTCGTTTGAGCTTGAAGAAAGCAATAATCAAACAAAATTCAAACGAACAATTTCTATGGAACTTGAACAATGATATGCCTTACTCAAATAATTTAGGGTCCTAGCTTCATATCTATCTACTGCAGCTAATCACAGGGTGTTGCATTCTTGTTTCACAAAATTGAACATGATTTGAAGTGTAGACGTAATTTCTTTTTTGGTTTATTTTTCAATAATTAATTTTTGAATTAAATTCCATCATACCCATGTTAGAATTATATTTGATCCAATAACTAACTAATCAAAAACCCTTATTTGTCATTTATGCATAGTTGTTATTTGGGCATTCATCCCATCAAACACGGAAACAAGCACTAATACAAGAGCACAGAAATCTCAATCCGGACTGGGAAAGGAAAAAGGATCCAGCAGAAGTTCTCTGTCATGTACGAACAAAGAGAGGACATCCATTCATTCACATTGCATCCACATGCTAGAGGAAAATTGTACAGGGACACAAACAAATAAAAGAAATAGGTATAAGGTTACATATAGTACTTAGCCAAACTAGAATCCTATAGCAATATTAGGTACCAGAGAACTAAAATATGTTGCAGAAAATCCATAGAGCGGACAGCTGTCGCATGCTACCGGTAGTTTCTTCAGACTCACTTAAATGGTGCCATGCCAATTGCGGCTTCGCCTCCATAAGGCGTGGAACCTCCCCTGGCCTTGGAATAACTCACATAATAGAACTCTGAGATTATGCCAGTGAATAAAACGAAAGCTGCTCCCGCTGCAAAAACGCCCTTTCTCACAGTCTCACAAGAGGGAGGGTTTTCGAAAAACCTTGTCCTGTACTTGGTGTGATAAGCATTCCTAACTGAACCAGCCAGCAAACAGACCTCAGCGATGAAAAATGTTATCCTGCATCAGAAGTACTTTAATCTTAATCAATTTGGTCAAGATAAAAAGAAGCACAGGATAGGTTCAGAAAACTTTTTTGATTCTGCAATGTTTCTTCTGTTGCCAATTTTTCTTTAAAATAACTCATACTACGACATGAGATATTCTTGTAATGGGTGCGTACCAGCAAATAATGAAAAGAAGAACAGCACAAGCCCTTGAGCCTCCAGGTTTTAGTGGAGTTCCACAGCAGAAGCATCTACTTGCAGCCATTATAACTACTTGACTGGCCATGAGAAATAGGAATGCACCAACGCCATACCCAGTTGCAATGTCAGAATCATAAACACAATATTTATACATATCCTCACTATCTGGCCTTGCTTTGCCCTGCCAAAAAATGACATAATTCAGATATTCAAAGCAAATCAAGCTGACATGTTCGATGGATAATCAAGCAGGAGGAGAGTCAAAACTATAGATGAAGCAGTTACTGCATAAATTTCAGATTTTTCCATACCTGCCACATATATGCACATATTGAATGATAGTTAGCAGAATTTTTCGGAGGACTCTAAATAATTTTCTGACGTGCAGAATAGGTTCAAGTGATATAAGCTAGAGTTATTGGACTATGGCTAGCATTATGTCTATGTTTAATGTTTTCTGAGTCAACGAATGCCTACAGTCACTGGAGGCAAGGCATTGCACTACGAATGTTGATTCTAGAACAGGGCTCAAAACATGTGACCTCTCCAATTTTAGGACACAAGGCATGGTGAAAAAGCATCTTGACTTGGTTTTACATGTATACAGATATTCATCAGTTAGCAATAATACTTATATGCTATATATATTGCAGAATGGCAAGAAAAATGAAATTATGCATTAAACAAAATGCTAATACAATTAAAAGATTATATAAACAAGATGATTCTTATTATTTGTCAGTAAAATGTAGTTTTGGGTTTATACTGGTATGCTCGAGGATTACTTAATGCATCTCTGTTTTAAAAAATACAAAGAGACCCTCCTACACGAAATCTAGCATAAGTATTACAGAGCAGGTAACTTTTGCAGACTAACATAGGCTCCTCATAAGTTATGCAGCATGTACTTTGTCTAGGAGCTCCATAGTTCCTTACAGCGTTAAAGACTCTTCAGAAAGCATAACGAAGAGCAACACGACACCTTTGTTTGTATACTTCCCTTACTTTGAAAATTGTTGAGCAGGAATTCATAACCAGGAAAACATTCAATAGACATGAACATCTAGTGTAAGAATCCATGCAACAAAATTAACTGCTGCATACCGATAGAAAATTCAACCTTAATCAGAGAATTAAAATCAGCAAAGTTGGCATTGAAATAGTTGATTTTGTTGGTGCTAACACATAAGGTAAACGCTTACAAATCTTCAATCCTTCCCGTATGTACTGCTAAAAAACATTTATTAACAAACACATGATCTACATTAACCTAACCGGAGAAACTAATGAAATATATTCCCTCAAATAATGAAAAAGAAACGAGAGAACATAGTCATTATTACCCGTTACGTTTTCAATTCTCAAAAAACCCAACTCACAAGCCTAAAATCAACAAACGTTCCTCGATTAATGTCTTCCACAGCACAAAAATCTAAAAGAATCTCAAATCAATAAATCAATCATTTCTCGTACAAACACTTGAAATGAACCACCAACCGACAAGTCACAACAGGAACACACACACACACACTAAAGCGGACAAATACACAAACCAATTCACAGAGCTGCAAAGAAAAAACAAAGGAAAAACGAAAAGGCAACTCACAGTGCTCCTTCTCTGCTCAGCAGCAACAGCCAAACCGAAAGCAATAACATCGAAAATGAAGACGGTGACGAGCAAGAGCTTGGAAGCCATTGACAGAGCAGAAGATCTAGATGTTTCAGTTGTTCCTTGTTTCCACCTCTTCAGTTTCTCTCTCTCTCTCTACATATAGATGAGAAAGCAGAGCAGTAATCAACAAGCACAGAGAAAGTACTAAAAAATTAAGAGAGAGAAAGAGAGCGACAGCTCAACGCTTCACCCGCAGCGCAAAGGTACTCCCAACCTAATTATTTACTGCCCAAAAGAATTAAATAAAGAAATTGATATTGGCACTCCACCCAACACTATTGCCACTCCGGAAAAATACGGGCGTGTTTGCAAATGTTTAAATAAATACTTGTAAACTTATTATTCAATTTTTTTAAAATATTATTTTATAAGTGTTAAATGCAATTTATCCCATGATAATATAAAAATAAGCAAAAATTTCTCTATGAAAAATAATTAATAAATTATCTCATTATATTTTAAAAATAAAGTAAATTACCCCTTATGTACACCGTTGTTATGGGAGTAATTTGCTTCATTTATTAAAATATATTTCTATTAATTTTTGAGACATCTCGATAAAATTATAAATATTAAGTTAATTTGAAAAGAATCACCTTTTTTTTGTTCAATTTTGAAATTTTTAAAGGGGTAAATCTGGTAAGTTTATTTTTAAAAACAACTTTTTAGGGTATTCAAATTTATTGGAAAATATAGATATGATTCTAATTAATATACAGAAATTTAATAATTACATAATTGCAATAGGGACCTTTTATGATATTTTGGAAAAGAATTTCACAATTTGCCCCCTCCAACACTTACTTTATGTAATACTTACCCTCTAAATTTAATAGTTAGCTCAATTGACCACTAATTTTGAGATACATTTCAATTATACCCTTATTTATTTATTTATTTATTTTTATGTTTTTCCATCTTTCATTTCACATTTCTTTTCCCATTTTCCTTAGTGTGTTTAGTGTAAAATTTCTATCTTTGACCCTATTTGCCACCGGAAGGACGTAAAGACCTCAAATTAGGTTTACAAAGTTATAAAATAAAATGTAATAGGGTTTGCGACTTGATCCGTGTCATATACGTGAGTTATTGTCTGTTCTAACTTCGTATGAACCTCATAATTTTGTTTTGAAAAGGCGTCTCATTAGAGAGATAAGGCCGTAGGACTTATAAGTCACTTAAACTTCTCGTCTACAACCAATGTAGGACGATTATTTATACCATCAGTTCCCTGACGAGAGGCTTGGGAGAGACCCTTATTCCCACAGACGTTGTACATAGTGTATCTTGAGACTCAATCGACGCTCTATTGCGCAAGGTATTGTCTGCTCTAATTTCGTATGAGTCTCATAATGTTGTTTTAAAAAAATACCGTTATAATTTATTTATATAAATTATTCATGCATTTTGTATAATAGTAGAACCATTCTTAACAGTTATGAATGTCAATGGATTCAAGTTGGACCTGGACCTAGAACCCCCGATTGGGCCAGATTTTGAATTCTTAAATAGGTAGCTGAACTGGTTCGGATCTTAGTGCTTTTGACTCGTCCCCGTTCCTGACCCGCTTCAATTTTTTTTTTATTTTATATATTTTATTTATACTTATATAAAATATATCTGTACATATATAAAAAATATGTATAATTTATTTATACTTACATAAATACATAAATTTAATATTTTATAAATTAAATTAATTATATAAATAATTTATAAATGTTTTAGTGTTTATATAAGTAGCACATATTCTAAATTTTTGATATTCTAATGCCGAAAAGATGGACATATAAATCGACAAAAGAATATCAACCTTTCAATGATATTATTGTCTCATTGATAAAGTTATGATAGTATTTTTTTAAAAGAAATATTTAATAATTTGAAAATATTAATTGGATATATCGGATCCAACTTGAAGGGTTCCAGGTCCGGGTCTGGGTCCAAAATTTTCTTGGAAGGCGGGTCTCGACATTTGAAAAACCCACTCTAGACCCGCTCCGCTCCGTTTTATACTCATAATAAAAAAATATGGGTAATTTGTATAATGATGTTGATAATTTTGAGGGTATATATGTAATTTTTTAAAAAATATGAGTAATTTATATAAATGATATTGACGTTATGTGTAATTATTCAAATGACAGTATTTCTTTTGGTATGAAACGACAGAATTGATTTGTGCAAATAAATTATAATTTAGGGGTCTAAATATAATTATTCATAATTGTTAAAGTTTGAGGGGATAAGCATTAAATAGAGTATAGTACAATCGGACGACTAAGTAATTTACCCTATTAAATAAAATATTGGAATGGTGATCAAATGAGAGGAATGAATAGTGTGTGTCGGTGGTTTAAATTAAGTGGAGCAGATCTATTTGTGTCAACCCCAGTCTACCGCCAGATCTCACCAAATAGTTTGACTTTTGGTTATCAAAACACGTGGCAGAGATCGAGCGGACTGATTCTGGTCCCAATACTCGGGATGTCTACCTTACTCAAAACACCCGAAAGTTTTTTAATTCAAATTGCCACCGACATCTGGTGAATTTATAAACTTTTAAATATATTTAAGAGTTTATAAAATATTAAAAAGTATTTAATAAGACTTAAACAGAAATTATAAAATTGAAAAAATAAAATATTAAGAATTTATAAGCTTTTTTTTTTTTAAAAAAAGAATATAAAACTATTGAATTATTTTTAGGATTAAATTTAATATTTTATAAATTTTATAAATATTTTATAAGATATATAAATTTAAAATAAAAGATATAAAAATTAATAATTTAATATGATGAATAACGATAACCAAGAATGTCACCCCCGATCAATTGGGCGACGACTGCTAGGGGTAGCATCGCCACCTTAGTAAATTTTGACCATTTTTTAAAATTTAGTGATCGGAGTTCTATAATTGTTTAAAAAAACATTTAATTTTAAAATATTAATTGTCACCCTTATATTTACCATCCACATTTTGCCATTACTCCTTATACAATGCAGTAAATGCAATTTGAGCATTTTTTTTTAAAACACATATATATATTAAATTAATTTTACCAAGATGAGTTTCGGGTAGGTCTTTATGGACCCAAGACCCACTCTGGACCCGAATGAGTGTTAATTTTTAGGGCCCTCTACCTGTCCTAGTCTCTCTTTTTTTGGACCCCAATCCGCCCCATTAGGGGCAAATTCCCCGATTCCAGATCCAATTGCCATCCCTACATATGCCTAACTTAATTGGTAAAGATAAAGTTTCATGAATATAAAATTATGGGTTCGAATCACACAAATACATAAATTGTTATTTTTTTTAATAGTACTCGTTAAATAATTATATACTAGTAATCGAAGCACACTTGATATATAATTTTTTTATTATATTTATTCAATTAAATAAAAGAGAATTAAAATAAAATGAACAACTAATCAAAATTGATACAATGAATTAATTCTAAAAGTACATGAATAAAAAAAATATTATTGCTAGTAAATTAACTTTAAAGAGATGATGCATTATAATCACATGGCAAGTGAATACACCTGTTGCATAATTGGTTTCATTCGACCAGTCCTGATCCACATAAGAATCTTCACAAGTTATTCACCAAATCAAAAATTAAAACTCAGGAAAAAATTACCTCGTAAAATCATATACACTAGAAGAAATTTAAATATTTAACCATGACAACTAATCGTAGTAAATAATCATTGATCACGACCATGCAACGGTTGTTGGCCGTAATTTTTACGAGTGTAGCTAAAGTATTGTAATGGAAGCCATGACAAAAACATTTGAACCATGGCAAGAATAGTTCCTATAATTGATAATCTAAGTTTTTTCATCGATTTCTATTTAACCATCGTTAATAATAATTATTTACCAAAGTTTTAGTCCCTAGCCAATAGTATATTTTCTTCTAGTCAGACAAGCAAGGAGGAAAAAGCTACATTACAATCACAAAACATTTCAGATTTTATATATCACACTTACAAAGTAAACCATCAAACAACGAACAATTACAATGAGCAAAAGAATTAATAAAAATGAGAACAAATTTGCATGCAAGAAACAGACAAGAGCTGTGTGGAGTAACATCATGGTTCAAATGTACTAAACTACATAAAACCAGAATCACCTGTTCAAAGCTTCCTTGTATTGCAATTGATAAATTACGACATCGTTCGTCATGCTGCAGCAATGCCATATGCTTCGTAATGCTTTTGTGATGTTCTCTTCCATGTAAGCAGACAGCATAAGGCTCTTTTCGTACATTCTTGATCGAATTCAGGTTCTACGACCAAACAAGAGAAGCCTTCTGAAGCCTTTTGGGATTTTAGGAGAGCTTTCGCCATTGTTCCACTTCTTTCTGGAGTGGCTGAGTTCTGGACTTGTTTCGTAGTTTGGAGGTGGAGTTGAGATATTCATCACAGAAATTTCAGGCGAAAAGGATAGCTTCTTTTTCTCATCACTTTTTTCGTTGATGTGCAACGAGGTGGACTTCGGATTATTTCCAACTGTAGGATCCACTGCAGTCTGAGGGGTAAGCCCGACATGATCATCGACATTAGTTTGTGGCACGGTTTCCATGGATGGATTTTCTGAAGAGATTATGTTTTTATCAGATGAAACCTGAATGGGGTTTTGGTGGACCGGAGTGCCTTTTGGGGAAATAACATTTGCTTCTCTATTCTCGACCGAAGTTACAGTATGCAATATCTTAACCGTCTCAAAATCTTCAATGCTCGTCTTGGCCGGAGTTCTTTCTGCACTTATCGACTCGTCCGCAATTGAGGATACGGTACTTTTGCGATCCCTTTCTTGAATATCAGAAGAACTATGCCTTAAATTATTTTTTGTACCAGTTTTCTTATCTGAAGGATTGACCTTGTCATTCTGCTCCTGAGTTCCTTTTGTCTTCTTTGACGAGGAAGCTGCCGCCACTGAATTCCCCTTTGAGGTCGGTTTCCTGTTTTGGCTGACCTTCGATTCAGGTGATAATTTCTTGTTCGTCGTCCGAGCAGCTGCAAGACGATCAATAGTTGAATTCCTCATAACAGGTTTACGTGACTTCTCATCCTCATCAGTCGGGGCATGAAGTTTAGCCTTCTCAGTTTTTGTAGAAACAGAGTTCTTTTTGCTCTCTTTTGAAGACATTCTTGAAGTTTCTGGTCTAACACCCTTAGCAGCACTTCTTTCAGCAATTCTCTTTTGGCGCAGTATCACTAATTCTTCTATTTTCTTTCTTTTCTCTTCTTCCTGAGTGAAAGAACATGGGAATTAGGATTCAATTGAAAACAATTAATAGATGATAAGACTGTACCTTTGCAGCTTTGCTTCTAATTACTGAGCTTCCGGGAGGTGACATCTTGCTCCTGGGTGCTATGTCGGATTTGCTCCGGCCAAGAGGTCCACTAGAAGCTTTAGACTTTGGTGGTTTTCCATCCACTTTTCGTCCAGGTTCTTTACCAGTCTTGCTGTTTCTTGCACTACCGTTTTGAAGCAGGGGAGCATCAGCATTGTCACTTGTTTTGTGGTTGCTCTGACTTGTAACAGGTTCAATGAGCGAAATATCTTTCCCGTAATCCATTTCAGGACTCCAAGATGTCACAACGTGCTCAGTGGCAGAATCACGCCCAAGCATCATGTAAAGGTCTTCTGGTTCATGGAAATTACTGGCTTCAACCTTTACTTGCGAATTTTCTGGCATGCTATTCTTGGATTGATCAGCTCCAACAAAATCAGAAACCATGAACATGTCGGCCTTAGTCTGAGTTTCTAGTGGACCATCTGATGGTCGAGACTGAACCATGAAAGAATCATCCGAAAGAACATCCCTCTTATTTTCTTGAATCTGAAAGTGGTTGGCGGAGGCTTGATCTGCACCAAAATAATTGTGATCTATATTCCCTCCTGGATTTGCTGATATTTCAGCTTTGCTACCTATGATCCAATCTTCCTCTTTCTGAATCTTAATAATGGAAGGTTCAGTCCCAAAATGAGCATTTTGCAAGTAGTAATCTCCTTCTGATCTTTTCAGAATTAACAATTCCTCATCTTTGCTGCCACTCTTAACAACTCCACGGAAATTTTCCCAACCAACGTTGGCTGCCTGGGTTCCATTTCCAGTGGACCTTTCAGCAAAGATGAAATCATCACTTGCATATTTTGGCTTGTCCAATTTCTTATCTAAAGTAGACAAATTTTCCTCTCCAAGGGCCTTCCGAATAGAGTACTCTTCTTGAACTGGTGTAGTCTTTGAACCCATATCTGCCGATGACGAGTCTGGATCCCTCATGAGGAGGTTTTGGAAGATGTCCCAATTCCCATCTTTCCTTTCTTCAGAATTTGGTGTCCCTTCATTTTCAATATCTAAAGCTTTCCTCAACTTATTGCTAGCTTTCTTGCTACCGTCTTGTACCTTTTTTTCTCGGGACATCGGCTTCTGGTGCCTCTTCAACGACCCAACAGCTGCCTCCACCTGCTGTTTAATGGAATCTGCGTCAACGTATTCATCTTCGTCAGAGGAACTGCTGTCAGAAGAACTGCCACTGTCTTCATTTCTGCCTGCTATGTAATTTATGTTTCGAATAACAACTTTTCTCGAGGAATGTTTACTTTGCTTCTTGTTGCGACTCTTCTCATGCGAAGAAAGACTTGGTTCGTGGTCTTGCTCTTCACTTGAATCACTTCCAGAGCTGGAATGATCAGTTTCATCACTTTCACCATTTTTCATACTGTGTGGTTGCTCACGATTTGCACGTTTTTCTTTTTTCTTAGTAGACTTGTATTTTTGACTATCTTTGATATCCCTATCGACGTACATAGCCGAATCCGGGAAATTTGCCGGCCATGGCGTATTACCCGGGTAATGTGATGCTGCAACGTGCATGCTCGGAAACATATATCCGGGATAGGGCTGAAATATCGGACCTTGAGCATTTTGCATATATGGGGGAAAATGGCTTGGCCAAGCTGATAACTGAGCTGCCCCTTCTGTCTGGTGCTGATTGAACTCCACCGGCAAAGCATTATCCATTCCTTTCATTATTCAAGTACCATATCAATAATCTCTACGTCCAAAAAGGCTAAAAAATAATGTATATTTCACATTTGAAAGATCTATTTGGTTATATTTTTATGGAAGAGAAGATCGTAAACAATTTACAGAAGAACAAGAAGAGTGGATGTTTCACAATACCTTCATTGATATCCAAACTTCCATGTCTCGCGATCGAGTCAGGTGTCGCACTCTTAGCAAGCCCAGTCTGAGATAGGTCTTGACTTTCACCAGCAAACGTAATTCCCGATGTTCCCAGGTACGATGCTTGCATTGCTGCAACTTCGTCCATCCAAATTTTATCGTTGTTCTTTTGTTTGCATAGTTCCATGAAGTTTCCACATGCTACCCTGAACAAAATAAAAGTTACGTGAAAATGAAATAACATTGAAAACAGAATTTGCTAGTCTATCGGGTGAATAAATTTCTTGTTTTTCCATGCCTCCAAGGAGTACGGCACCCAACATTACTTCATGATTTACAAAGTCATGTAAGATTATTTCCTACCTTAAACGCGTAGCTCCAAAAGCATCACTAAAAGATATAAGATCATATATGTAATCCATCTCAAATCCTGCCACCAAAGCACGAGCGTAAGCCATTGCTTGCTCTTTCTTGAGCATCGCTTTCCGGGATTCCAGAACACGCTGGAGGCGTATCCTATCCATGCCAATGTGAAAAATTATTCTTATAGTTACTAGCAACTGTAACTTCATGAATAGAAAGAAATTAAGTATGAGAATTTACTTGGGTTTTTCCTCTTCTTTGGCATCTCCATCAGTTGCAAAGGCAGAACCTGTTGATTCCACTAGTTTCGTTAGCTTGATTTATGTAGGTGAATTAATTTACGAATACTAAGTCAGTACCTGCAGATACACTGTGCTGAAATTCAAAGATGGGCATAGGTTCAGTAAGAGACATCCATAATCAAATAAATCACACCAAACTTTCTATCCTAAGAAAGTGTATAAGTTGGAAATAGAAAACTAGTGCAAAAACGAACTACAAAAGAAGATATTTCGAACAACCTATGTACGAGTGCATGAAACGAGATCAGAACCACAAAATGCAGGCACGTCAAGATATCAGGCGGATTTCCCACAAGTGTTTTTCAGTATTTCTTCTTATCCCTCAAAACTCAGCTTACTGTTGCCAGACATGCATATCATCACCAAAAAAAACTACAAAGGATCTTTAAATGCGAATCATAGTCATATCAAGACTACACCGAAAATTGCATGATAATAAAGAAATTCATTCCAAGAACACACATACTACATTCAAGTTGCAGATGAATAAACTCATCAAAACAAAATAACAATTTCACTTCTCCATTCGATGTTGCCATACCTTGTACGTCCACTGTTCCATTTACTTGTTCATTCGATTCAATTGATCTCTCAATCTGATCTATCTCCCTCTCAATGGTCACAAATCTCTCAAGAACTTCTGGCGTACTAACAAACCTCACAAACCTGAGAAATCAAGACCGGAAACAGGTTTATAACAATAACATAAATGATAAAACTACCCCACCCCACAAGCTAACCCAAAACATAATCAAGAATACCTTTCTAGAGTGGCCTTAGTAAACCATGAAGAAGAATCTGAAGAGGCGGGCCGGAGAGTAATGGAATAACCACCCTTGGAAATTTGATCTTTAGCCGATTTGAGATGGGAAAGGAAAGGTTCCAACAACCCTGATGCTATTTTCTCATTCTTTTTACCAGCAAATATCACAAGATCACACCTTCATTTCACATTCCAAGAGAAGTAATGTCAAACACCTGGAGAACTACAGAAAATTTGAATACAACCTATGCAATTTGGACGGGTAAGTTAAAGATCATACCTGGTCCGTGTTGGTGTCAATTGAAACAGAGCATAATCAAGCAGAGTTCTTGAATCCATACCACACTTCACAAAAATCAAGCATCCACACAAACCAAGAAGAGAAAATTGAGTTCAGAAGTTCACCCTCAGCAGTTCTCCAGCTGGAATACAGAATTCCTTCTTATTTACAAGGCCCGGAATGCAAATTCTTGAATCTGAAGAGTTGCGGATATGTGGAACAGTGAGGTGGGCACATGCAAGTCTGATAACACGAGGGGCTTTTTCAGGATTCATTCAGAACATGGGTCCTACACTTTCCAAGGCCGACACTCCGTGTCTGTAGATTATATATAAACATACACATACACATATATAGATGTGTATGTGTGTGTAGTAGGAGAAAAGGGGGAAAATCAAAGAAGAATTTTAGCAGTTGTTGAGGCGTCACTTCAGGGTTTTTCATGTTACAGTAAGGGTAAGAATGTGGAAATTCTTGCTTATGAAGTCCTCAAAAATGGCTGGTCGGATCACTCACTCATCACTCTGTGTTGTGTGTGAAGATTTCGGGCTTGCTTCGCTTGGCTGTCACTCTCATCAGGAGTGGGGAAAGAATAATGGAGAGTTCCACAGTCAGTGGACCTCCCTTCTTACATTTACCATTTCCTTCTTGGAATATTCTCTCTCTCTCTCTCTCTATTTTCATTAGTATTTCCAAATGCATGGCTTGTGATAAATAAACCCCAATTTATGAAATTTATTCATTATTAATTAGTTTAAATTGGGAAAGATTCTAATTTACGAGGTTTAGTTCAGTGGATGAAATTGAGATCTCATGATGGATTTGAATTTAATCAATGTGTGGGATGTAATTCTACCGCATAATAGGTATTTGTCTTTCTGTTGCTATTGCATGTATTGTTTAAATGTAATTTATCTGATATTCTTGATGAGGGAATGATTGTTGTAATTATCTTTATTAGATATAAATATTCGATATGAATGATCTCTATTTATTTCATATAATATAGGGAGTAACCGAATTTTTTATAATTTGCATATAAAAGGCAAAAATTGTGAATTTCTTGTAGTATGAATGTAAATTATATATCATATGAGGAGGTGAATATAATTAATAAAAAGAAAAAATAAAAAAGGTGAACATGATCCAATTAAATTTTAGTATGAACTACTTTTTTGGACACTCACGTGGGTCATTACTTGCAACTATTATTAGAGATACAATTTTACTCCTTCAAGTACTTTAAAATATTTCCGTATAAGATCCTTGTTAGGAATGACAACGGGGCAGATTCAGAGTGAATTTGTCAAAATTTAGGACCCGTTGTATTAAAAAAACTTTGGATCCGGACTCGAACTCGGATCCATTGGATTTCACTCAATGGACCAGATTAATATTTTCAAAATATAAAAAAAAATACTTTTAAAAATAATACTATCATAACTTTATAAATATAATACTATATTATTCTTGAAAGGTCGATGTTTTCTTTGTAAATTTATATGTGAGCATTTTAAGCATTGAAACATTAAAAGTTTTAGAATGTGTTGCTTATATAAACATTAAAACGATTATAAACTATTTATATTATTATTTAAATGTATAATAATATTGAATTTATATATTATATTTAAGTATAAATAAATTATACATATTTATTTTTATCTATGTACAAATATATTCTATATAAATATTAAAACATACAAAAAAATTAAAAAAAGTAATCGAGGCGAGGCGGGCCTGAATCCGAACCACTAAAATCCATTCAAAACTCGCTGCAACAAGGGTAAAGTCCAATTCTGCGTCCAATCGGATCCATTATCATCCCTATTCTGTATGTTTGTGTAATGGGTTTGGACGGTCTGACTTGATGAGTGAACACGTGACAGAATTTGAGAACACTCAAGATAATTGTACACAGAAACTATAATTACTGCCGGATAAATAAATTTTGAGTATGAACTTACTTTTGTTTTAGTTCATTTACGATCCATTTATCCTGCCTTGAGCTTGATCGTCGAAGTATATTAATTTCAAAATATTTTCCTATCGATCGAAGATAATCACTAATAGTATGATTTCATCAATTGACTTTATTTGGTTGACAGTTGACAAATTATATATAACTTTTGAAAATATATCCATTATTAATATTTATTTACATTCAACATATACAAACTATGTACTTCAAGTTTTACTTTTCCATAAACAATCTGATAATAGAAAAAATATTGAACTCACATAAATATGTCAAAATAACTACCCAAAAAATGTAAAAAATATAAATAAATAAGAAAAATAAGTAGTTGGTGGATGTAAGTACCATATAACAGTTAGGTGTAAAGCAAGAGTATTTGATAGGGTGACATGTGGGTTCCGGTGGATAGAAAGTAGGCATCAAAGGTGGAACCTCGTGAACAATGTATATTTCTTGTCATAATTAAGGTTGGGTTTGGTTATGTGTGCCTTTCGCTTTGTCTCTAAACCAAAATTCCTAACCCAATTCATATCATTTTGGAGGGTTAATTGCATTAAGAAAATAATAATAATAATAATAATATGAGCCCTAAATTTTTAAAAAAGAAGCCCGTTGTTTCTGACATCGGAGGATCGTATCATCCTTTTCTTTATAAATTGTAGGGGGTTATGCTGCCTGATTTTTTTAGTTTTTAAACAAAAGTCCACTGTATCTAACGTTGGAGGACGTATTACCCTTTTCCTTATAAGTTTAGGGGATCATATTACTTAATTTATAAAAAAGAAAAAACTCATTGCCTCCGACATCGGAGGATTGCATTACCCTTCTCTTTATAAATTCAGAGGGGTCATATTGCCTGATTTTTTTTAAAAAGAAGCCCGTTACTTCCGACAAGGGTCATTTTCTTTTATAAGTTTAAAAAATTATACTGTCTTTTTTTTTAAAAAAAGAAGTCCATTATCTCCGACATCAAATGATAGTATTACCCATTTCTTTATAAGTTTAGTGGATCACATTATCTTTTCTCTTGTACTAATTTTTTGGTTAGTAATATTTTTACAGTGAGTATGTTGCATTTAACCCTAATTTTGGACAATGGGTTGAAGTCAATCTTGATTAACCTTATTTGTATAACCAAAATGTCATGAATTGTAATAATTTGATGGAAGATAGTAAGCTATCACAATCATCACAAGTTTCTTGTTGATGAGTTCTACCTATCATTAATTATTCTTGTCACAACCCCATTGTAATTAATACATAGCTAGAAATCTATTTATTTCTAAAAAAAATTGATCCAATAATATTACACTTAATTAATAATGAAAAATGAATTACATATCAACTTATATTTATGACAACAATTTAATATATGTAATAAAAGAATCGGAATCAAAATTTTCAACTTCGAAAAATTAAATAAATATTTTATTCATATACGAGAGTGATTTGAATATGTTGATGTTCTATGCCAATAATGTTCACAAGCATCAGCGAAATTACACTTTTAGTTTCATAGGAAGGAAGTTCAATATTTTAGTTTTTAGCTTTATGAGATTTTTAAAATGATCTCAAAATTGAAGAAATTTGACATATTTAGTCATATACTTTATTGAATTTTTAAAATAGTCAAAAAATTGAAAAAAATTAACACGTTTAGTCCCATGTCCAAGTTTCGTCAAAAGGTAGATGGCAATGACATGTGCAACCTCGTATTCGCTAACTTGGCTACTCACACCACTGATGAACATAACATTTTGCCTTGTATTTTTTCTTCTTAAAAATAAAAATTGAAAAAATATAAGAAATAAGGCGAGGTTGATGAAAAAATTTGAAAAATTATAAAAGGATTGTCTACTTAATCTATAATTTTTAAATTTTTTAAATAAATAAAATTATAATTGATAACCCACAATCATTCACTATAGAAAATAATTATAAACCTAAAGGAGATTAATGGATTGTACTAGTCGTCAAACGGTCGTTAAAATATGAAGAGTATTGATTGTTTTTCAAATAATAATAGGAAATTTATAATAAGGGTAAATTACAACGACTTCCTCTAAAATTTGACATAATTACGAATACTTTCTCGTTGTTTGAAAAATTATGAATTCTTCCCTAATATTTGATGAAATTATGTAATTATTGGATGGAGGTATGAAATTGTTAACTTTGCCCTTTCAGAATTTTTTTTAAAATAAAAATGTATTAGAAAATCAAACAGGGCAGATGAAATCTTTTTAAAAATTATAAACAAAATATTCACTTAATCCATAAAAAATATTAAAAAAAAATTAATCTACAAGGATATTTTGATCAATTTACCATAAAAAATAGATGAAAACCTAACGGATTGGGCTAATCGTTAGACGGATGTTAAAATTAGAGGTATATTTATAATTTTTCAAACAATAAGGGAGTATTCGTAATTATACAAACCTCAGAGAAGGTTGTTATAATTTATCTTTATAATTATATCAAATTTAAAAAAAAAATAAATTTAGCCAATTAAATATTTATCTTTGCTCTTTGTCTTGAAACCCTTGATTGCTTATAATTGGATTCAAACCCTAAAATCATGATTGGTGGAGTTGAAATCAGAATTAGGAGCAATCAATCTACCTTAGATTAGCTGGTTAAAATAGTGACTATCTGTCTATCATGACAAATGACTCATTTGGGGTCCATCTTCTATATATATATTTTTTAATTTCAGTGGAGCCCATTAACTTTGATCTAATTGCAACCACCACCCCTCTTATTATTGCCTTGCAACTTGCAATCTAAGTGCCCCTGCAAAAATAATCCAAAAGTTGATTCTGAAGTTTTTTTCTAGACCCGTGAATTATACGATTATAATAATATTTTAATAAATTAATTAATATTATAATAAATTCATATAAAATAATATTAATATTCTTATATTTGGTGATAGTCGAATTTGCAGCCTCATATTGCTAGTTGTCGATATAGTTTCTTTCAAGTAGTAAAATTGGAGTTTTAAGATTAAAAGAGTTGTTACGTTCGAGTTCTAAAAATGTAATTATATGTCTATTTTCATAATATTTTTATTTATTTGAAATTATTGATATACTTGATCAGTATTTGATATTTAAATGTATAAAAAGTAATGTAATGAATCATATATATGAAAAAATAAAAATAAAAAAATCAATTACACATCTCACTTATAGCATTAATTTTTTTATGTTTCCACATAAAAGTTATTTTTTTCATCTAGAATACAAACATTTATTATCCTATTTTTTAAAATATTAACTATTTGTTTATATTTTTATTTTTAATAAAAAATATGTATTTTTAATTTTGTATAGATTTTTGTGTGAGAACGAGAATATATTTAGCTTAGTTAATTAAATTGTGTTTTACATTAAATGATGGTGTCAATCAATATATTTTTCATAAAAATACATATAAACGTTTATTTTTACTATAATTACTATTTTAAAAATTAAAAACAGAAAATAAAATATAAAGAAACAGGCTATTTTTTCATTCCGCACGTATATGTTTACTGCTTTATTTTTTAGAAATAAAATTTTTACGAATTCAGTTCATTACATCAATCAATACACTTAAATATAAAAAATAGTTAATTACACGATTTTTTAAAAGGGTAATACAGTCCATTCCAACCCTTTGTTTTTTTCCCAAAAAATTGATTAAAATAAATATCGTGTAATAATAAAATGGTAGGTAAGATGACGAATTTCTCCCCCAAGAAAAGGTTGGAATTGACTACTTTACCCTTTTAAATGTCATGTGCCTGTCATGGGATGCAATTTTAGTGGAATATTTCATAGGAAAGTGATATGAGATGACATTGTGCAAAACTTATATAGTTGGGATAATAAATTGTATTAAAAAAATAAAAGATAAAGTCTAAAATTAAAATACAACGTAGTTCATTTTATTAAATAAATGATAAATTACAATCACATTTTATTAGATTCGGTATAATTATTAATTAATACCTTATTGTTGTTTGTGAAATTATAAATTTTCATTTAATTTTAACGTTCATCTAATAATGAGACCATTTCATTAACTTCTGTTAAATTTTCATTAATCTTTTGTGTTGAACGACCCAACATCTCCTTTTGAATTATGAATAATAAGTTAATAACTTTATATGTTTTTTAAAATTTTATAAAACATCTTTTTGCTTCACCCACCCTCAAAATTTTCTAATATTTTTTGCTCAAATATTTTTATTGAAAAAAAAAATAGCAAGGATAAAATAGTAATTTCTACCTCACCATCCAGGGGCTAAAATATATTTTGTTTGAGTATTTATAATTTTTCGAATAATAAATTGTATTCATGATGGAGAGTATAAGGGAGTAAAGTGAGATAACATTAGAGTAGAAGGGGTAGAAAGCAATTTACCCCTTTATGTACAATGGAACTATGGCCACATCAAGGTCACAAAACTATTGTAACTGGAGAACCAAGAGGAGAATTCCAAACCCGAACTGAATTTGGCAGAAAACGTGAAGTAATTATATGACCAATGTACATACACTTGTCGTGTGATAGATGTACAGTTTGCGAAAAGTGACCAATCATATGATAATTGTATGATTGGTTTGGTTCGATCAAACTTGATTTGAGTAAGAGTTTTCGGAACCAAGAACACAAGAATACTGTCATTTGCAGAGATCCTGAAAAAAATAATTGAACTCTGTTTCACCATTCTGCATCTCTGTGTACACCTGAGACTGTACTAGACAAGTGCACATCAATAAGGCTGGAATTCCTCAAGAAATCTCTATACCAAACAGCTGACAGCTTTGGAATCCTGTTCAACGTTTGACGATCTACCCGATATATTCCGAATTTTGCAGTGTATCCATTCGACCATTCAAAGTTATCCAACAAGCTCCATATGAAATAGCCACGCACGTCAGCGCCGTTCCTGCAAATTTTGATCAACGAGTGTGACAGATAACGTTGGAGTGCATGTAATAATCGCATGAATTTGTGTCAAGACTAGCAACTTCAGCTTGAAGGTGTGGAATCTTGAGGTTACTCGGTCTGCATTGTAATAAAGTATATACTGATTAAGAAGATAAAATCACAAACTTTAGAACGTATTAAGTACCTCACAGCTTGAGCAAGATGTGCAAGATACGACTGATGATAATGGATTCTCTTGACATCATGCTTGTAGATGTCGTCTTCATTGCCCGGCGAGGAGTAACCTGGAATTGAAGTCTGATCAGCTTATATATCATCAAAAGAGAAACCGAATTGACAGTTATATTCTGTGATAATTAAGAAAAAAAGGTGACGCCCATCTTTTGAACCAATTAGTCTCATATAAAACCATCAGCATCCTGGTGTACAAGGTTTGTGGTGAGTGCAAGCCACTTTTAGGGCTACTGAAGTTTCAAATATGAAATGCCACACGGCAAATGTATCACAATGGTAGGAATCATGGACACGTTTGATATGCTTACACAACCGAACATGCATAAATAATTACGCAGAGAAATGACAGCTGAATGCACATATGTACCATTTTCAGTTACTATCATTGGCTTGTTATGGTATCTGTCCTTAATATAGCGCACGATATCTTCCAAGCCTCTTGGAACCACGAAAAATCGAGACATTCCTGTCTGCAAGAGGAACGAAGAAGTGTTTATTGATTGTGCCAAAAAGAATATTAGGAAAACAATCTGTGTAGTTAATAAACGGCAAAATTTTTGTGGGAAATCAAGTATGAGCAGAATTTGTACTGGTTCCCCAATTGTAACACCATCGCGCACTCCAGTAGTGGCCACAAACCCACGGATTGGACGGTCACCACCTTGGGTGCAGCTAGACTCATTGCAGGAGCAAGTGGAATGGATACAATCCTTTGCATAGAGTGTGCCGTAATGGTTTATCCCGATATAGTCTACACTGTCTCTTAGAAGCTCTCTTTCCTCCAATGAGAATCTTGGTAGTTCACTTCCGTGAATACGCTTCATTTCTGGAGGATAATCCCCAAATACAAGTGGATCCAACACCCTTTTAAACCATAACAAAGAACATCATATGTTAATTCCATCATAATTTCTCTCTTTTCTTCTGTTTCTATATTTCAAATTTTTTCGGGATCTTATGTTGATTCTAACATCTTACCAAGCAACATTAAAAGCTAAGGCCCTGTTTGCAGCTTCCTTATCAGCCTCATCCTCTGTCAATGGTGTGTACATAAATGCTAACACAGTGATGCTAATTACACCATTCACTTTCGACTGCACCAAGATCACTTTGTAGTTAAGGAATATAAAATTTATCAAATCTTTTAAACACCTGTGGATATCGTCTTTTGAGGATATCGAACCACTGATTCTTACCTTAAATCGTTCACGATACAATTTGGCTGCTTTGGCATGTGCCAATAGCATGTTGTGCACCGCAATCAAAGGCTCAACATCTGAATTTCCACTGGCACAGTGACCAAAAGGAGGCGAACACCGAGCCGGAGGGTATGTTGCCCTCTCATAGCTCATTTCTGAAGTTAAGTTTGGTTCGTTGATTGTCATCCAGTACTTAACTCGATCAGCAAAATAGCTGAAACATGTTTCAGCAAAATGGACAAATTCTTCCCTGTTTAAACCAGATACATGATTGCACATCAGACACTAATGAAAAGAATCCTTTCATGAAATCATTCAAGAATATAACATTGTTTGAGATAATCCCTGTTAAACCAGCTTCCTGGCTTCTGACTTTTACTTCACAAGATCAATTTAGTGAATAAGATAACAATAACTGGACACATATACTTACTGCATTAGTGGGCTGAGCCAGCCCCCAAATCGGTCTTCAAGTTCTTGAGGATATTCGTTGTGGAAAATCGTCACAAAAGGCTCTATACCTGTATTCAGCACTTATCCAGTATCAACTGAAACATACTAGTAATTTTATCTGAAATTGTTAAAGCATCGAGGAAATAAGTACGACAACTTTCTCATAGTACCTCTAAGTAGGAGATTATCAATAATACTATTGTAGAAGCTGACAGCAGCTTGGTTAACCCCACCATATCTCCCTCCTACATCCATAATTAGAAATATACTATGTCAAGAATGACAGGCTAAACAGGGGGAAAAAACTCAAACAGAAGCTTCAAATCAAAATTTGGAAAGTACATACTAGGAAGAACTCTGCTCCAAGAGATCGAAAAGCGGTAAGCAGTCAAACCAAGTGAATGCATTATCTCAATATCTTCCTGTGATTAAGAAGTTAAAAAATAGATACACCAATAAGAGCACTTCCACTCTCATCTTATTACACTGTGAAATCATCTTGAGTCCTAAGATCAACTTAAATTGCATATTATTACCATGTAACGATGGTAATGATCATCAGCTACATCACCATTTCTCCCATCTGCTATGCTACCTGAAAACCTCAAACATACCAAGTTTAGACAAAAAAAACAACATTAAGAAACATAGGATTGAATCAAGAAAACCTCGGGCAATACAAAAAACTCTGTTTATCACCTTCAATCCGGCAAAAGACATCCCAGTTGCTCAAACTCTTACCATCTTCAAGAGATGCTCCTTCCACCTTCACAAAAGAAAAAAGACAACATGGGCCCAAGGCCGTTTTCTTGAAAATCATAGAGAACAAACAGTAACTGAAAACTAAAGAAAGAGAGAGAGAAATCACAGACTTGATATGCAGAAGTGGAAGCTCCGAAGTGAAACCCATGTGGGAAATCCGACCTTTTGATGTCAACTTGTGCTTCGGCCGACGATTTGACCGTAGATAGCAGCAAAATTAAGCAATGGGAGACAAAAATGCATGTAAATTCAATGTTCTTGAGTTCTTTCCGCTTCTGTCGTCGGCCCATCTGAGCAACAGCAGAATCATCTTTCTCCATTTACGGGACGAGAAAAGATTGTGATGATTTCCCAAGACAAGGAGAACACAGCAAAAACAGTTTCCTGAATGGGAAATGGAGAGGTTGGAAGATCATTCCCTTGATTTTTGATTGGACAGCAGTTAAAATGTGAACTTCTGTCACAAAAAAAATTACCTTTTACTTGCAAATCTATATGGATAAGGCTATCTCTAGATTGAGAAAGCAAATTCAAGAGAATAATTGTAAAAATTTATGCTTTTCTATAAGTGTTAATTATTTTTCTTTAAAAAAAAAGTGGATAAGTGATTAAGATGTTAAAATTTAGTGGGATTGAAATTTATAGATATATGATGAAAAAAAATAGGGTAAATTATAACGAGTTGTCGTGTGATTTAATATCATAATATCTACTTTTGTTATTTAAAAAATTATCAATATTTTATAATTTTAATGATCTTATAACAATTAGTACAATCCGTTGGGCTTTCCATATATTTTTTATGGTGATTGACCAAATTACCCATATGGATTATGAATTATAAATTTACGATATTTTAAACTTTCATGTAATTTTTTCATGGAATAAGTGAATAATTTTTTCCACGCACCATGTTTGTTTTTTTTTTTAATTTTTTTTAAAAAAAATACAAAATACAGCAAGACAAAATTGGCAATTTTAGACTTTCATCCAAAGATTACATAGTTTCATCAAACATCATAGGGTATTTGTAAGTTTTTAAATAATGAGGTATTTATAATTCTGTTAAATCTCATGATAGTTTGTTATAATTTATCGAAAAAATAATATGAAAATATTTGATAAACAAAGTTGATGCATTATCAGCTTATTTGTAAAATTACCAAACTGCTCTTAAATATATAAAAAAATGTAGTTTAATTTCGACTAATATTTTCAAGGATATTTTTTAATTTAAGTACTTGCAAACACTCTTGATTTTGTATTTTGTAAGAATGAAATAGATAAGAATATATTAAAAGATATAGAGATAATTATACTTTTCTCCTCTACAATTTTGTGTAATTATACATAAATCCGTTATAGTTAAAAAAAATTATATTTAATACCCCTAAGGTTTGCTCTCGTCTAATAAAATGGTCTATTTTATTAGTCAAAATTCACTGAATTTGTTGATATTAACTGAAAAAACTGAATGAAAATCAATATTTACCTCGATTGACTTATTACTGACTTATTGTAGGTCAAATAATATCTTTTTTCTGATTAAACTACCCTACTAATGACGAAGATACACCTCCTCACATACATTAACATGTGAAGATGTATAAGGATAATTTGATCATAAAAATATTTATTGACCTGTAATCAGTAATAAGTTAATCGGGTGCAAATATGGATTTTTGTCCATTTTTTTTGTTGATATCAGTAAATTTAGTGAATTTTTACTAACACATATACTTATTTATTACACGGGAGCAAATTTTAAAAATACTAGATGTAAACTTTTAAACTATACAGAGTTTATATATAATATTAAATCAAACCTCAAGAAACAATAATGTAATTATATAAAATACATTGAACTATATGTTTTTGGGTAAATTACAACTACCTCCTCTGAGATTTGGCTACGAATACTCCCTTGTTATTTGAAAAATTACAAATGCTCTTTTATTTTAACGACCGTCTAATAATTAGTCAAATGGTTAGGATTTCATCTATTTTTTGCAGTGAACCGACCAAAATGCCCTTGTAAATTAAAAATTATAATCTTATTTATTTTTTAAATTTTTTAAGTGATAATTTTTAAAAATATTTCATCCACCCCGTTTGATTTTTTAATAAGTTTTTAATTTAAAAAAATAAAAAAAATATTGTAAAGGCAAAATTGACAATTTTATACCTCATTCAAGGATTACACAATTCCATCAAACATTAGAGAATATTTATAATTTTTCAAACAATGATGAGGTATTTGTAATTATATCAAATATAAGAAAATATAATTTTAATTTACCCTATGTTTTATAAAACTTGATGTACATTGGTAAAAAATATTAACTTGAAGGGTAAAAAAATAATTTAATATAATATGAGGCACACATTAAACAAATACAACCCACCACACTATATAATTTCCAACACTACTATAAATACAAAAAATAATTAATTTTTTAAGGCAAACATTATTCGTTGATTTGACTATTTTTGTTGCTCCGCTGAAAATCGCACTTCACCTAGTGTGTATTTATGCCGTAGGTAAAATTTTCAATTTTTATTTCCTAGTAAAAATCTCGATCACTTCAAAACTATAAACAAATATTTAAAATATATAAAAAGAAAAATGAAAACAAACAGAGCCAGTTTTCATGCAACTTCTTCCTACCTACTATACTGTATTAGGGCCGACCATATGGAGAGGTCTATCATTACCCAATTCATCCTTTCAAATATCTTTTATTATCATAATTAAAAACAAACTCATCATTGTTGGTCCCACGAATTCCACCCTCACATAAGCCACTTGTAAGAAAAACAACCATGTCTTAATTTAATAGTTAACTTTGAAATTTTTTAAATAAATTTAAAGTCAAGGGCTCGATTCTTATTAGACGTGTAGGTATTGATTTTATTTTATATAAATTTATGGGATAATTACACTTTCTTCTCTTGAGGTTTGATGTAATTACACATAGATTTTCTGTGATTTGAAAAATTACATTTAACACCCTTGAGGTTTGCTTCTATCTAACAAATAAGTTCATATGTTAGTCAAAATTTACTGAATTTGTTGATATTAACAAAAGAATTTTGAAAAAAAATCTATATTTACTTTCTATTGACTTATACTGACTTATAATATGTCAAATAAATTTTTTTATGATCAAATTATTCTCATACGTCTTCACGCGTTAATGCATATGATTAATTGAGTTGATGCATTGATCAATTTATAATGTTGATGTATTATATAATTGTCCCTTAAAAAATACAAATTGCAGGATTTTTTTGGAGTTTCCATCTTGTCCATTTACTTCCGTCTCTATATTACACCCCATATTTTATATATTAGGTGATGATTGCCATATATCCAGTACACAAAGCGCTGAATATAGTATGAATTTGAATTGTTTTTTTATGACCGAAATCCACAATGACAAAGATGTAAAAATAAATAAAAATATATACATAATGTTTGATTTTGTTTTTAATTTGTTTTGGGGTGTTTTGTGGAGATAGAGAGAAAAAAATAAAAATAAATAAGTATAAATTACAGATAGTCGCTTTCTTGAACTTAAATAAGCCTATTTTTCGAGAAGTCGAACTTCAACAGTAAAAGAGCTGATACCAATAACATAATAAATATATACGTAATTTTTTACGAGCACCCAAAGAATGGTAGATTGAATTTTCATGCCATTAAAATTTAATAAATTTTGGAAAAAAAAGAAAAAAAGGATGTTGCATACTGTACATCTCATCATTCAGATTGAACCATTGATACATCTTTATTCTCATATGAAACTGTACTAGATAAGTCTACACCAGCAAGAATGGAATTGCTTAAGAAATCTCTGTACCAAGTGGCAGATAGTTTTGGAATCCTGTTTAGTGTTTGCGGATCGATGCGATATATTCCGAATCTCGTGCCGTATCCGCTTGACCATTCAAAGTTATCCATCAAGCTCCATATGAAATAGCCTCGCACGTCAGCCCCGTTCCTGCAGATTTTGAATGTTCGAGTGCAGCGACTAGCATTTCAGTTCATATAATAAGTACAAGAATTTGTAACAAGATGTAGCAATTTCTTAGAGCCAGAACGATGCACTGCAGATGATTGACTGTAGGAGCGTCTGATAAGCTAAATTTTAGTCATTTCATAGAAGTTAAGTACCTTACGGCTTGAGCAAGATATGATTGATGATAATGGATTCTCTTGACATCATGCTGGTAGATGTCGTCTTCGCTGCCCGGAGAGGAGTAACCTGGAATTGAAATCAGTTTGGCTTATGTACCACAGTGAAAGGGAAAATGAATCAGCTGTTCTGTATTAACTAGTAAAACCGGTTCTAATCAAGGACGCTGTCCTTGTATTGCCCGTTATTTTGTATCGTCTAATCTCGTATAAAACCATCTAGTTTTGACCCACTGAACTTTCGAATTTGGAATGGCATATGATGAGTGCGTCACGACAATATGAATCATCGACTGTTTTTATGAAGAGACAAGGCAAGCATGCTTAATGATTATGTAGAGAAAGCCAACTGCATGCAGATATTTACCATTTTCAGTGACAAACATTGGCTTGTTATGGTATCTCTCCTTCATATAGTGCACGATATCTTCCATGCCTCTTGGAACCACAAAAAATCGGGACATTCCTGTCTGCACGAGGAATGAGTAAGAGTATTAGAAAGATGGACTGCATAGTTAGTAAATGGCAAAAAATGTTGGACAGAGATGAAGTATCAGATTTGTACTCGTTCCCCAATTGTAACGCCGTTGCACTCTCCAGTGGTGTACACAAAACCACGGATTGGACGGTCACTACCTTGGGAACAACTAGAATCATTGCAGATACAACTGGAGTGGATACAATCCTTTGCATAGAGTGTGCCATAATGGTTTATCCCGATAAAGTCTATGCTGTCTCTTAAAAGCTCTCTTTCCTCTGGAGAAAAGCTTGGTAATTCGCTTCCGTGATAACTCCTCATTTCTGGGGGGTAATCCCCAAATACAAGTGGATCCAACGCCCTTTTCAATGACAGCACAGAACACGATATATCATGATCAGGAAGAATAGAAAGCTTCATTTCTAGCATTGGTTCTAACGCTCACCAAGCAACATTAAAAGCTAAGGCCCTGTTTGCTGCTTCCCTGTCATCCTCGACATCTCTCAGTGGTGTGTACATGAATGCACAAACGGTGATGCTTATTACACCATTCACTTTAGACTGCATCAAGATCACTTAGTAGGTGAGGTAGACGAAAAATTTTAAATCTTTTAAACACACATCTTTCAAGGTTATTGAACTATGGATGCTTACCTTATACTGCTCACGGTACAATTTAGCCGCTTTGGCATGCGCCAACAACAAGTTGTGCACCGCAATCAAAGGCTCAACATCTGAATTCCCACTGGCACAGTGACCAAAAGGAGGCGAACAACGAGCTGGAGGGAACGTTGCCCTTTCATAGGCCATTTCTGCAAATAAGTTGGGCTCGTTGATAGTCATCCAATACTTCACTCGATCAGAAAAATGCTTAAAACATGTCTCGGCAAAATGGACAAACTCTTCCCTGTTAAACCACATAATTGCCCATTAACCAACCAGCCCGATGAAATGAATCCTTGTAGAAAATCAATCAGAAGACGACCATTATCCTAGATGATCACTGTCAAACAAGATTCTTGGCTTCTACACTTTACTTGACAAGCTCAATTTAGCGGGTCAGATAACAAAAAACTGGATTCAGATACTTACTGCATTACAGGACTGAGCCAGCCCCCGAATCGGTCTTCAAATTCTTGAGGATATTCATTGTGGAAAATCGTCACAAAAGGCTGTATACCTGTATTCAACCTTATCCAATATCAACTGAAACAAACTAGTAACTTTAATCGAAGGGGTTGAAGCATTGGATATCAAAGAATCACTACTTGGCATAGTACCTCTAAGTAGGAGATTATCAATAATACTGTTATAGAAGGTGATGCCAGCTTGGTTAACCCCACCAAGTCTCCCTCCTATAACCATAATCAGAAACATTCTTGTCAAGAATTAGAAGCTAAAACAGCCAACCAAGAAAGGAAATTTGAAAAGGTACATACTGGGAAGAACTCTACTCCACGAAATCGAAAAGCGGTAAGCAGTCAATCCAAGTGAATGCATTATCTCAATATCTTCCTGCGATTCATTAGGGGAGATAAAAGAAACAAAATAATGGTAAAATCATCTTTAATCCTAAGAGGTCTTGTGAGCAATTAAGTTGGTTCGAATCCCACGAATATGTTGGTCATGCATACTTGCATTACTGTAATAGTCGTCGGTGGTCTATTGTAAGAGTGATTATTGATCAGTTATCAATTCGCAAAATAAATGCAGGGTTGTTACCATGTAACGATGGTAATGATCCTCAGCTATATCACCATTCTTCCCATCTGCTATGCTACCTGGAAATCTCAAACACACCAAAAGTCAAACTCCACAGTAACCAACAGGCAAGAACAGATGATCAAACTAAGATAACATTGAGCGACACTGTGCAAGAAACTCAGCTTTATCACCTTGAATCCGGCAAAAAACATCCCAGTTGCTGAAACTCCTACCATCTTCAAGAACTGCTCCTTCGATCTTGAAGAAACACAAAGTGGGTCAAATCCAAGGCCATTTTCTTGAAAAAACAAAGGGAAAAAAATAAACAGTGGTTGAAACAGAGAGAGGAAACACAGACTTGATAAGCCGAAGTGGCAGCTCCGAAGAGAAACCCATGTGGAAAATCCGACCTTTTGATGTCAACTTGCTCTTCAGCTGATGATATGGCCGCAGATAGCAGCAAAATCAAGCAATGTGAGACGGAAACCCATGTGATCTTGATGTTCTCCTTTCCTTTCTGCTTCTGACTTCGGCCTCTTTCCAGCAGCAGCAGCAGAGACATGTTTGGCAAAAAGGCTTTTCTTGATAAGGAAGCGGTTATGAAAACTTTATTGGAAATCATAGAAGTTAGGGAGTTATTTATTAAAATAGCATACTTTTTCTTGATCAATTATATATCCACCCTTTATAATTTAAAAAATTATATTTATTATTTCAATATTTATTTTTATTTAACAAATAGACATTTCGTTTTGTCAAAATTTATCGAATTTACTGATATTAACAAAAAGTCGAAGAAAAATTTGTATTTATACCTGATTGATTTATCGACTTGTTGCAGGTCTAACAAAATTTTGTGACCAAATTATGCGTGTACCACAAGTTAATACATATAAGTAGATATATCTTCACATTTATAAGGATAATTTGGTTAAAAAAAATTATTTATTTATTTTTGGTTAATATTAAGAAATTGATACCAATTTGTTAGACATAATAAATATAATTTTTAAAAGAAAAAAGTATTATTTTAGTTCGCTAAGTATGTCTAATTTTAATTTTAATCCGATAATTATATTCATTTTTGTTTAGGTCCAGTAACTTACGTAAGTTTACCCACCCCTATGCAACTTTTGAAAGACAGTTTTAGTCCATATGCACTCATAGGGGTAAAATTATCTGAAAATCTACCAGAGGACTAAAAGTATGCATATACATTTTCACAAGTTAATACGTATAAGTAGATATATCTTCACATTTATAAGGATAATTTGGTTAAAAAAAGTTATTTATTTATTTTTGGTTAATATTAAGAAATTGATACCAATTTGTTAGATATAATAAATATTAAGAGTAATAAATATAATTTTTAAAATTACAAGGAATCTAAGTGAAATTGTACAAAATTTGAGGGGCTGGGGATGTTATTATTATCTATTTTAAACGAGAAAAGGCAACTAGCTACTTCCTTTCACCTATAGTACAACTACACATATGGGAACCACATTACTTTTTATGAGAAGAGTGGGCCCCCTGTCTTTTAGATTCAATACGAATTTCCATTATGTTTGTTTTCATTTTCAAGTTATTTTCGTAACGAGTTAAAACATACTCAATATTTCATCATTTAGAAACACTTTATTTAGGTGTTTTAAATTATTTAGCATAAATACATACATATATATACACATACATATACATAAATATACATAAAAAAGATATGTTTGACAATGAATAGTAATTTTTGTCTCACAAAATACAATATTAAACATACAATACTTATTTTAAATTATCTCCAAAAATAAGTCCAAACATACATACTATCTCTAACACGCACTTATTTATCCTTATGTTTCTCTCTCTATCTCCACAAAACACTCAGAAAACGAATCCAAACATTATGTTATTGTTTCTTTCTTCTTAAGAATGATGGTAATTTAGTGTTAGGCTTCCTTTTTTTGGCGTGATAAAATTTAAATGGTATGTATAATTTTAAAATTATAATTTAATCATAATTTGTTATAATAGCAAGATATTAATTACTAATATCGTATCGATTCAAAAGAAAATAAAAAAATAAAAAAAATTTAAGTGAAATATCTCAACTAATAATTCAAAGTAAAGATAGTCTTAGTACAAAAATAAAATACGAAAGGATGCTCAATATAAATTTTTAGAGAAGGAATTACTCGATGTAAAAGTACTGAATACTCAATATTTTTTTTCCCGTATTTTACAGATTTAGTACATCTGTTTTCGTAGGTTAAAAAATTATAATATTTAAAATCAAAATTATCATAATTTTTTATTCTATTGAATTAAATATGCCACAATTTTTATTTTATAGGATAAAAAGTACTATAAATATGCTAAAGGAATAATTACACTCATTTCTCCTAAGGTTTGGTGTAATTACATACAGATTCTTCGTAGTTTGAAAAATTATATTTAGCACCCCTGATGTGTGCTTTCGTCTAACAAATAAGTCCATATGTTGGTCAAATTTCATAGAATTTGTTGATATTAATAAAAAATTTTAAAAAAAATCTGTATTAACCCCTGATTGACTTATTGTAGGTCATATAAATCGTTTTATAACCAAATTACCCTTATACGTTTTTACTCGTTAACCCATGTAGGCATGTATATTTTCATCGTAATAAGGGTAGTTTAGTTAAAAAAAAATATTTGACATGCAATAAATCAATAATCAATCAACCGAGGGTAAATATAAATTTTTATTCATTTTTTTTTTATTAATATCAACAAATTCTGTAAATTTAGACTAACGGATGAACTTATTCGTTAAATGGAAACATATCTCAAAGGTGCTAGATGTTATTTTCAAAATCATAGAAGGTCTATGTATAATTACACCAAACTTTAGGGAAGGAGAATACGATTATCTCTATGCTAAATTCATAAACTGTGAGATTAAAACTGTAACACTTTTTATCTTATGGGATAAAAAATATAATCTTAATTTCAAAATTAAAAGCCTATATATAATTATATGAAATTTCAAGAAACAATCGGTGTTATATATTAGGGATAATTACATTTACACTCTTTGATTTATGGTCTGTTTACACAAACCACTCATTTCTTTTAGATAATTGCACATATACCTATCAAAATATCATTATCACTTACACAAACCACACCTTACTTTTTTAAAAAATTACACGAATACTTTCTAAAAATAAAAATATTAGCATTATTACACAATCTATCACTAATAATTTTTATAATTATACAAAAAATAAAAACTAATTTATGTAAACCAACCATAAATTAGGGGCGTGTAAAATGAGAAAAATTGCATAATACCCTCATGTGTTATAGAAATTTAGCTAAAACCTCTTATATTAAAAAAGTAAACGACGAAAATCCTGTATTTTTTAAAATTTTGCACACGCTCTTCTTGCCTTTTATTTTTATTTAATGGAGTTATTTTTTTTAAATTCTTTTTATATTCTTATGTAATATAAATTATTATTATAATAACTATTGGATCTTTTATTATTGCATTAGAATCATAGAATCTAATCAATTTTTAATAGCCATTGATCTTCGCAACAAAAATGATCAATCCAGATTTTATGTATTTTTAAAATATACTTTACATTTATATATTTATGTGTAAAATAAAAAAAGCATGATAATTATATATACAAATATGTATATATATAGACGAGACGTGACATGGGTTCGCGACGGGCACCATCACCTAAGACGTCACTGTCCAGATCTGGGCACGATGTCACCGCTCAAATGTCGCGGAGTGTGGAGTGGTGGTGCGAAGAGGTGGAAGGCAATACAAACAATGAATTATGAGCAATACAAACCTAAATGGATTGTATTATACAGTAAATTTTTAATAGGGATAATTATATATTTTTTTTTGTTAAATTTGATATAATTATATGTAAATTTTTATACTTTAAAAAATTACATCAAATATTTTTTAATTTATTTTTGTTTAACAAATAAATCACTATGTTAGTCAAAATTAACTAAATTTATTTATATTAACAAAAAAAATAGAAAAAACAATCTATATTTATCTCCAATTGACTATTATTGACTTATAACAGGTCAAATAAATTTTTTTATGATCAAATTACCCTCACACGTTTTCACGCAATAATGCATGTGAGGAGATATATTTTTATGGTTTTAAGGGTAGATTAGTTCGAAAAAAAGTATTTGACCTGTAATAAGTCAATTGGGAATAAATATCAATTTACACTCAATTTTTTTTTTAAATATCAGTAAATTTGGTGAACTTTGACTAACAAAGAGACTTATTTGTTAGATAAAAACAAACATCATGGCTACCAGATGAAATTGAAACTATAGAAAATTTTACATAGTGTTTGGATTTATTTTCTGAGTAATTTGTAGAGATAGGGACAAAAAAATAAAAATAAATAAGTATGTGTTGGATATAGTGTGTATATTTTAGAAATAATTTAAAATAAGTGTTATATATTTAATGTTGTATTTTGGGAGACATTTGTCATTGTTTATTATCAAATTATGTCTATTTTATACATATAAATATTATATATTTAATTTTATAAAATTAAATTAACTATTTATTATCAAATTATATCCATTTTATACATATTTATATAAAAGTTCAAGATAATACATCACATAAATAATATATAAAAAAGAATAGACAGACATTAACGCTTTTGCGCTCGTTTCTAACGGAGTTAATTTCATGGTCAAGTGGGCTGATGAGATCTGCAGTAAAAAATCGGAAACACACACACACACGTGATGCACGTGAGGACTTGATCTTGATTTGACTTTCTTGGCCCCTCTCTTTTTTTGGCTTTTTCTAGAAAGAAAATAATTTGATACGTAATTAATTGGTTATGTCTGTGTCATAAGGATTAAACGAATCTATTGCGTGTATTAAAAAAGAAATAGAACAAATCGTCACATCAGTGTAAGTCAATATATATAAAAATGATAATTATACTGTCTTTTTGGTGTAATTATGCATAATTTTTTTATAATTTAAAAAATTATATTTAATACACTTAAAATTTGCATTCGTCAAATAAATAAGTTCGTATGTTAATCGAAATTTGTTGAATTTATTGATAGACAAAATAGCGGAATTAGTCCTGTAAGTATAAGGGGTGGCGAAATTAGTCCTATAACTATTGGATTGACAATTTTAGTCCTATATATTTTAATTTAGTAACAATTTTGATTCTTTTGTCAAATATTATCCAAAACCTAATTGGACAAATTGAGGTTGAGGGTTCTAATTGCCAAGTGGTCTGAACTTAAACACGTGGCGTCGTGCGTGGCTACTAATGTGGCAAGGGGTGGGTAATATTGGCTGGAAGGACCAAAATTGCTACTAAATTAAAGTATATAGGACAAGTTAACGATGAGGAGCCATGACGTGGATGGGTTGTTGATGAAAATTGATTGGAGGGATGTGTGTGACATGGGGAGGTGAACACAGGAGTGTTGGTCCTCCGGTGAGATGATCGCTAGGGGCAGAGATATGATAGAAGAATCAGTTGTGGGCGCCACAAAAAAGTGGCAAAAATAAAAATAAAGAGAACCGACCAGATAGTGAACGAAAATGGACGGGCCAGGGTCCAATTAACTCGCTGGAGGATGGGGAGTTGATTGGTGGTTGTCTCGAAAAGTGGGTAGGTCGGACTCCAGCGAATCAAGAAGAGAAAGAAATTAAATTTAAGTTTTAATTAGGCAAGACTATAGTCATCAATGGGGGAGCGTTTGAACTCCGATTGAAATACATGCTGTAGGATTGGAATCAATGTCAAACGGTGAGTTCAGTGGTGGTGCATGTGAGTGGAGACGCGCTGGAAAATATATCCCGGCGACCGACTGTGTGGTGGTGGTTAACCATTTTTTGTCAAGACAGCATCCACATAGGATGCTGACTAAATTGTTGATGAGAGCTGAATCCACTAAAAATATTATCCTACTAAAAACTTGTGGAAGTGATGAGTAGGGTCAAATCCACAAAAATTAATTTTAAATTAATTTCTTTAAAAGTAGAAGAAAAACAAAAAGGCGGGAGTTTGTTTTAAAATTTAGATCTAAAGTCAAATAGAATAAAACACTTAAAGAGAGAATAAATATAAGAAAAACATTCTAATTAAACATCGGATCATTCTCCATTCCATAGTTGATTATAGATGCAAAGATTACAATCATTCATAATAGATAAATTAGTTATGGTCATTGGTACGACCTAACAATCTCACCTTTCATTACCTTGTTGATAGTTAAGGAACGTCCATTGACTAAATTTCTAATCAGTAAACAACTTGGAATGTCCTTAAGATTTAATTTACCAACAACATTAAAAACTAGAAAAATCTAATTCTAACCAATAAATTTCTACGAGGATTTATTTAAATTAGATTGTGCATTCCCCACAACATAATCGAAAACTAGGGCATAATCAATTATGCTACATTACTGCTAGTTATGGACTAAACAAAAAATTACGGGTTTGCAAGTTCAATTGGCTAAGCAAATATTCTTGACAATAAACAATGAGCTTTATTATTCATAAATCAGATTGTTTGTAATAAAAGCACAGAGAATAACACAAATACTAATATGAATGAAATTATAAATCATAAATTATATTTCACAATCCATTGAAATTAAACATTTACCGAGTCTTTAATCGGAATTAGAGAAATTAACTAGACATGTTCATAAAATAATGCATAGAGAAACATAAAAGACGCAGAGAATGTCTAAAGAAGAAAGATCCAAGTATCCAAGATCCAAAGATTTTCATATGATTAATTAAATTAATATTTATATTGACTAGTTACCTAATCCTATTAAATCGATAAAAGGTAGATTCCTAATAAAATTAAAAGATCTAAGGAAATAAAACTATTATCGTAAAGAGATTGTTTGAATCAATCAAAAGTATCCCAATTCACCTCACATCTTTTCAACTTTTGTTTTTTGGATTTTTCTTTTTCAGTTGCATTCCCTCAAATTTAGGGATGGATACGCCTAACACGTACTTCTATTTGAAATATATTAGTTGAGTTTAGTCAAAATACCTAAATTTGTACCACTAAAGCTTCATTTTAGTATTATCTTTGATAATACAGCTGTAAGAAAGTTTAGATTGTGTCCCAATCAACTATACTTAAATGCACATTTCAACTCATTTATTGGTAAAAAACAAAAAAGAAAAAAATAGGGAAAAAAAGTTTAATTATAAAATTGACGTTAATAATATTTCGACATTTCAATAATTTTTTTCCAACAATTTGAAATAAATTAAGGTAGTTTATAAGTTTTAAAGCATCTTATAAACTATAATAACCCATAACTGATGTAGGGATGGCAACGAGCGAGTTTTGAAGCCATAATTGGATTTTGGTATTTATAAAGTTATGATAGTATTGTTTTTCAAAGGATATATTTTTAATATTGTAAAATTTTTAAATTGAATCTACCATGTCCAGACCATTCAGTGTGGGTCGGAGCAAGTCCCAGGTCCAATAATTTCTTTACGCGTAAGGACTTTGATTTTTGTAAACTTAACATAAATCGGACCCGTCGGCTTCTTTAATTTATTATACATTTTATGCATGTGCATAATAAATTATATATAATTTTTTTTTAAAAAAAAAGTTGAAAAACCATCATAATTCAAGTTAAAGATTTAAAATCCAGCCTGAACCAGTTGAATCATCAATTGTTCCATAAAATGGTCAGGTTCGACCAATAAAATTCGACTAGATTCAAAATTATTTTTATTTTTTGAAAATTGCGTGAACTATCGGTTGAATCGACTACCCTGTTGATCCAGTCCCGAACCCAGTGAACTATTCGGTTCATGAACTTTTATTAAATTTTTATAAATTGAATCCATGATATTTCATATGAAAATTGAGAAAAATACCAATAAATCAGCACCCACATTATAATAATTATTTAAATTATATACTAATAAATGAACACACTCATTAAGAACATAATTTAATTAAATTTTTATTATTACTTAAGTTGCTAATTTAACCGCAACTAATAGAATAAGATTTATATATTATTTTTATTGGAAATAAAAAAAATTATTATAATTTAATTATAATGTTAAAACACTCATTATTTTATTATCTACTCAATATTTCTATTTTTATTTTTGACCAAAAAACTTTAATATATTGAGTTATCAAATTCTAGGATACTTTTAATTTCTACAGTGACTTAATGTTTTCATTTATATTTTTGTATTTTAATATATTAATTCTTTATAATGATATAATTATGACATCTTCGATTACAATTCACCCGATGGTTGAATCAATGGCTCTTAACTCAGTCAATTTTCTGGTTCAATCAACGTTCGGAGTTTTAAAACATTAGTTCGAGATACTAATATAAGCCGTTTGATTATGATTGGAGTACAAATTTCCGTGAGTATCAATCACATGCTGCATATTATACCAAGATTCGAACTTGAACAAAATACAATCAACATCAATCACATCATAAATATATATGCTATTATTTAGCATCCGTGGAATCAGAAAGTTTCTCGAGCAAAAGATGATAGGTTGAATTTTAATGCCATGAAAATTTAATAGTTTTTTTAGGGAAAAAAACAAAGAAACATAGGATGTTGCATAATGTATATTTCCTTATTCAGAGTGAACATCTTTGTTCTCATCTGGAACTGTAATAGACAATTCTGCAACACCAAGACTGGAATTGCTCAAGAAATCTTTGTACCAAGTAGCAGATAGTTTTGGAATCCTGTTTAATGTTTGAGGATCGATGCGATATATTCCAAACTTCAAGGCGTATCCGCTTGACCATTCAAAGTTATCCATCAAGCTCCATATGAAATAGCCTCGCACGTCAGCCCCGTTCCTGCAGATTTTGATCGACGACTGTGGCATGAGTACACAAATTTTTAACTAGAGGTAGCAATGGTATAGAGCCCGCACGACATTTCAATGGAAAACATGGCCTATGATATGTATTTGTTTCGGTACTGCAGACGACCAACAATATCAACGTCTATTAGGCCTAATTTGAGTCACATCATAGAACTTAAGTACCTCACAGCTTGAGCAAGAGATGCAAGATACAACTGATGATAATGGATTCTCTTGACATCATGCTGGTAGACGTCATCTTCGTTGCCCGGAGAGGAATAACCTGGAGTTGAAATCAGTTCGGGTTATATACCAGAGTGTAAGAGAAAATGAATTAATCGACCTGTATTAACTGGTAAAACTGGTTATAATCAGGACGTTGTCCTCCTATTGCTCGTCTTTTGTATTGACTAATCTCATATAAAGGATCCACTTTTTGACCTGCTAAACTTTCAAATTTGGAATGTCAAATGACAATTACATCACCACAGTATGAATCATCGACGTTTTTTATGCATAGACAAGGCAAGCATGCATAAATGAATATTTAGAGGAAGATGACTGCTTGAAGATATTTACCATTTTCAGTGACGAACATTGGCTTGTTATGGTACCTCTCCTTCATATAGTTCACAATATCTTCCATGCCTCTCGGAACCACAAAAAATTGAGACATTCCTGTCTGCACGAGGAATGAGCAAGAGTATTAGAAACATGGACTGCATATTTGGTAAATGGAAAAATGTCGATCAGAGATGAAGTATCAGAATTTGTACTGGTTCCCCAATTGGAACGCCATTGCGCTCTCCAGTAGTGTAGACAAACCCACGGATCAGTCGGTCGCTACCTAGGGTATAAACAGAATCATTGCACACACAACTGGAGTGGATACAATCCTTTGCATAGAGTGTGCCGTAGTGGTTTATCCCCATAAAGTCTATGCTGTCTCTTAAAAGCTCTCTTTCCTCTGAAGAAAAGCTTGGTAATTCGCTTCCGTGATAACGCTTCATTTCTGGAGGGTAATCCCCAAATACTAGCGGATCCAACATCCTTTTCAATGACAACACAGAACATGATCTATCATGATCAGGAAAAACAGAAAGCTTCATTTCTTATGTTGATTGTAACACTAACCAAGCAGCATTAAAAGCTAAGGCCCTGTTTGCAGCTTCCGTGTCATCCTCGCTCTCTGTCAGTGGTGTGTACATGTATGCACAGACGGTGATGCCTATTACACCATTCACTTTGGACTGCATCAAGATCATTCAGTAGGCAAGGAGGACGAAAATATTTAAATCTTTTAAACACACATTTGTTTGCAATCCTCTTTTGAGGTTTTTGCTATGGATGCTTACCTTATACTGCTCACGATACAATTTAACCGCTTTGGCATGTGCCAACAACATGTTGTGCACCGCAATCAAAGGCTCAACATCTGAATTCCCACCGGCACAGTGACCAAAAGGAGGCGAACAACGAGCTGGAGGGAACAGTCCTCTTTCATATGTCACTTCTGCGAGTAAGTTGGGCTCGTTGATAGTCATCCAATACTTCACCCGATCAGCAAAATGTTTAAAACATGTCTCGGCAAAATGGACAAACTCTTCTCTGTTAAACCAGATATATAATTGCCCATTAATACAACAGTCCAATTAAATGAATCCCACTGTCAAGCAAGATTCTTGGCTTCTACAATTTACTCCACAAAATCAATTAGCAATTTAGATGACGAAAGCTCGATACATATACTTACTGCATTACAGGACTGAGCCAGCCCCCGATTCGGTCTTCAAGTTCTTGAGGATATTCATTGTGGAAAATCGTCACAAAAGGCTGTATACCTGTATTCAACCTTATAACAATATCAACTTAAACACACTCGTAATTTAACTGAAATGGCAATTGAGTAATTAAGTACGACCACTTTGCATAATACCTCTGAGTAGGAGATTATCAATAATACTGTTATAGAAGGTGATACCAGCTTGGTTAACCCCACCATGTCTTCCTCCTATATCCATAATCAGAGAGATGCTTGTCAAGAATTACAAGCTAAAACAGCCAACCAAGAAAGGAAGTTTGAAAAGGTACATACTAGGAAGTACTCTACTCCATGAAATCGAAAAGCGGTAAGCAGTCAACCCAAGTGAATGTATTATCTCAATATCTTCCTGTGATTCATTAGAGGAAATTAAGGAAACAACAACGTAATAAAATCATCTTCGATTCTAAGATAAAACTATCAATAACGCTAGGCTTAACTTAGTCGACCAAGCTAATTAAGACCTCTTGGCCATTAAGTCATGTGTTCAAGTTCGAGTCCCACCAACTTGTAGTAATTATTCTTTATTCATAAATATTTGATAAAGATAATTGGTATATGGATTGTCGAAGCTTAAATAGTAACCAATTTGCTCAAACAATGAAACTTAAAAATGCAGGGGATTACCATGTACCGATGGTAATGATCATTAGCTATATCACCACTCGTACCATCCGCTATGTTACCTGAAAATCTCAAAACACACCAGAAGTCAAACTCCACAGCATCAAACAGGCAAGAACAGAGGATCAAATCAAGAAAACGTTGAGCAACAATAGAAACAAGAAACTCGGGTTTATCACCTTGAATCCGGCAATAAACATCCCAGTTGCTCAAGCCCTTACCATCTTCATGAACTGCTCCTTCGATCTAAACAAAAGAGAGACAAAGACAACATGGGTCCAAGTCCATTTTCTTGAAAAACATAGGGAAAAAAAAAACCAGAGAGTTCACAGACTTGATATGCAGAAGTGGAAGCTCCGAAGAAAAACCCATGTGGAAAATCCGACCTTTTGATGTCAACTTGTTCTTCAGCTAATGATATGGGCGCAGATAGCAGCAAGATGAAGCAATGGGAGACGAAAACCCACGTGATTTTGATCTTCTCCATTCCTTTCTCCTTCAGACTTGGGCCTCTTTCAGCAACAGCACAGACATATTTCTCCATTTATAGAAATAAGCTTTGACCGTCTGAGCTCGAGCGGCTATGCTTTGCTCCACCGGTAATATTTAGTTCACTCCACATGATCAAGAGCTTCCAATTCGAGTTCTATGTATATACAATTTTTTTAATAGTAGTATTTTATTTTTTAATTTAAAAATATAATATTATTAATTTTAAATTTAAATATATTGTATAATATAAAAATGAATCGAATTTTATAAAAAGAAATCGGAAATGAAAACAGTTAAATAATGCAAGTGTTTGTGAATACTTTAACTTTTAGAAAAATGATTATTTTAAAATTGTAGTAGATCTAAAAATAGAGGGTGGTTATAATAAAAGTGATAAGTTAGGTAGTGGGCTTCCATTATTGGGGCATTAAAATAATTATATGGATCAATATGTACCAAAATGATAATAAATTAAATTTATACATAATTTATATTTATTATTACTGTCTCACTTCTCAAAATGTATTTTAATATTGAAATAAAAAAAATAGCATTTTGATAATTATCTGCGTGTGTATTGGGAAAAAAAATATTTGTCCTATAACTTTTTCATTTTGGTCCTTTATCTTTAATAATATTAGAATTAGGCAATTATATATTAATAGTCTATTCTGCCATTGTTACAGAAGGAGTAGGTCAATTAGTAATTATCTGCACAACTGGGGATAGTGAGGTAATTTGGTTGGAAATGTTTGAGGACAAACTTCCAAGGCATTTTTAATCAGCATATGATGAGCCCGGGTGACATTATAATACCAAATTGGTGGACTTGATTGCAATTAACCAAATATCATCTACAATTTTGGGCCTGAGTTGTTAATGTCAGATGGGTTCAAAATGAAGTAAACAAAAAATAAAGGGTGATTAAGGGCGATATCATGCCTAATCACCCAAAGTAAAAGTGGCCTAAATGTAATATATATGGACTAAAATTGCTCTTGAAAAATGTGTAGGGGTAAAATTATTCGAAATTTGGTCAAAAGACTAAAATTAAACAACTTGAAAGTTATCGAACTAAAACTAAAATGAGTAAATTTAAAAGACTAAAATTAATAGCAGACAAACTTAAAGAATTAAACAAGTAATTTTCCCTGTGTGTATTCTACAAGGGTATATTTAGATCGATAAATTTTGAATTATGAATTTCAAATTCTGTAAACATGGAGTTATTTGAAATTATTTTTTCAAATTATTATTTTATATTCAAACCCATCAATCTAAATGTAACCTGATTGAATTGATGTATCAGTACATCATAAATTTCTATTATTGACAAGTAAAACATTATATGTATTCAATTTTTAATATTTTGTAATAATTTATAATTAATCAACAACTACTATAAATCCGACCTTATTGGCCTAATTAAAACTTCTTGAAAAACTAGTTTTATTACAAAACACTTCCCACTTTAGTTTTTTCTAATTTTCACATTGTTTTTCCCAAATGCTATGAGCTTTGGAGATTATCATAAAATTTAAATCTTTTACAAAATAATTACATTTTTAAAAATAAAAAGTTTTATAAATACTTTAAAATATTAAATAGAAAATAGGATAATAATTTAAATGAGAAAAAGTCAACTATATTCTTCCACCTACAACTACACATATGCCACCCCACAATATTTTTTTTTTTTGAAGAGAGTGGGGCCTGTAGATTCAATATGTACAGTTTTTTTTTTTTTTTTATTGTTTCTTCTTAATAATGATGATTTAGAAGTTCACGCACATATCATGCATCAATAAATAAAAAATATTAATATATTAATCAATATATTTAAATTATATGTGTAGACAATTTTAATATATGATCAGATTTACATCAAAGTTTAGTTGATTATTAACTGTATATTTGTTAATTACGTATAAAACAAAGTTGAACCACATGGGCATGTTTTCCTTCGGCTCCGTTTACTTTGATATGTAAGCTTGTATTTGAAAAATTAGTACAAATAATATAATATTTACTTTAATTTATGGGACCTCGATATAAAATCAAGACTCTGTACTAATTACTGTTGCACTTGAATAATTAATACCACCTATGAAGATGGTATAAAATAGTTGCAAGCTTGCACCGAAAAGATAAATGATCATTTTACCCTCGAAATTTAACTGAATAGTAATAATAATTATTATTATTAGTAATAGGGTTAATTACATTATATTTTCTCTAAAACTACGAAATTAGACTTTGAAGTTTTGAAATTATACTTATACTCTCTTTAAAAGTTCTTCCTTCGCACCGTCATCTTTCCATTAGGATTTTGACGAAAAGTGCAAATACTGGCAAAAGTAATGACATAACTATTTAATTTTGCCCCTCATTAAAATTTTAGTATATATTTTTGTACTTATAAATGGATTAGTATAATATATATGTGGAGTGAGTTAACATCAATACATATTTTTCCTTATAAATATAAAATTATTACAAGAACATGTTACATGAGAAATAAAATTAAAAATATGTGTATTTTTTTTTACTAATGTCAATATTTTTCGTCCAAATCCTAACGAAATGAGATGAGATGTAAATAAAAAATTCTTGGAGGGGTTGTAAGTATAATTTTTTAAGACTTCTTTGAAAGAAAGTATAATTTTGTATTTTTATAGTAGGTTTAAATGTAATTAATGATTACTAAAATTGGTCCACGGTGGGGTATGTTGTAAATATGGCCCAAAACCGGAAGCCCAAACTATAAGCCCACAACTCACTTGGAGGCCCACCCGACTACCCGATCCAACCCGACTACCCGACCCGAGTACCTCACTTATATACCCTCTTCTCTCAAAACCCTAATCAGTTTCTTCTCTCTCTCTCACCTCTCCTCTCCCTCACTCCGCCGATTCACTCTCCCTCTTCCTTCTTGCCGGTTACCGCATGACGGTTAGAATAGCCACCGTCCGGCGGTTTTCTGAAGCCAATCTAATGGCTTCAAGAAAACCCCCAAACGGTTGTGTTCCTTCGGCAGTTACTTGAGACTTTCTATAAAAGGGGATTTCCCCCTTTCCGCTCGGTGCGCGAACTGAAATCTGTTTTCCGATACACTTTCCCCTTGCCTTATCTCTGTGATATTCTGTGTGTGGGTTTCCGGGTATATTGACGGGTCTTTGTGATTCGAGGTGTTTCTTGGGTGGTTCGGGTGGAGTAGCCGTGAGTTGTGAGGGCTGGTTTGGGAACGGTACTTTGTGGTGACCGCGTCCCGTTTTCTCTGGATCTGGCTTTAACCTGAGCCATTTTCAAACAGTGCTTTTATATTTCCTTTTCGTTGTATTGTTTACGTTTCCGCAAGTTTCTCTTTTCGGGTTGTATTTTAAGGAGTTTATACTCCAATAAGTGTTGTAATAGTTGATAGGATTTCTCCGTGAAACGACGAATACCACTGGAGGGTTATACCCTACAGTGGTATCAGAGCCGATTCTCCGATCTGCGTTGATCCTGGTGACGGTAAAACCTTCGCATAACCCTTCCTCTGGTTCTTATTCGCTTCTGCTTCATTTTTCTTTACTGTCGTTGTTATTCCTTTACATTACTCCTGTTAGCCGCGGTAAAACCCCCTAATATCCCTCCTGGCCGGACCCCTGAGGTCGTCGGGTATCTGGACGGGACTTAGGCCGGTTAGCCTCGGTTCTAATACACCTGCCTTTAATTTCTGTTCTATCTACTCTCTGTTAATACGTCTCGAATCTTGTGTTTTTCTGTGGATGTTTGATAACTGATTTACTTCTGTTGTTTCTGCTATTCCGTATACAGTGTTGCTCTTTATCTGAATAATCTTGTGATTTCTCTTCTGTATACTCGGTTTTTTCACTTCCTTGATAAAGTTTGAGTTTCTGTAGTGCTGTGCAAACCTGTTTTTAAAATTCTACTGTTTCAGGATCTTTTTCTGCCTTACTAAAACCCTAGACTGTTTCCTTCAAAATCTTTTTTAAATGGCTGGTTATAGCCTTCAACCATTTGACGGAAAAACCGACTTTTCTATATGGCAACAAAAGATGAAAGGCATCCTTATCCAACAAAAGGTTTTTAAAGCCATTGATGGCAAATACGCTGAAAATATTTCTGAGGAAAAGAAATTAGAAAATGATGAATTTGCATATTCCTCTATTGTTTTGAATCTATCTGATACTGTTTTAAGAAAAGTCGGAAAACTGGAATCTTCTAAAGCTTTGTGGGATAAGTTGGAGGAATTGTTTACTGAAATCTCCCTTCCTAATAAACTGTTTTTGCTGGAAAAATTTTTCCGTTATAAACTTGATTTGTCCAAAAATATTGATGAAAACCTTGATGACTTCACTAAGCTAATTCAAGATATTAAACTTGCTGGTGACAAATACATTGATGAATATTCCCCCATTGTTCTCCTAAATGCAATACCTGAATCTTACTCTGACGTGAAAGCTGCTATCAAATATGGTAGAGATAGTATTAATTTAGAAACTGTAGTAAATGGGCTTAAGAGTAAAGAACTAGATCTCAAAGTTAATAAACCTAGCCAAAACCATTATGAGATCAATTCCGTTAGGGGTAGAACAAGATTCAGGAACTTTAATTCTCGATATAATAGTAGGAGCAGAAGTAAGACTAAAACCAATAGAAGTAAGTCTAGACCTCGAGAGACAAACCTTAGAGATGACAAAATTAGAGATAGACGATGCTACAATTGTGGAACCAAAGGCCATTATATCAAAGATTG
>NC_026158.1:4713534-4752401 GCF_000512975.1 Sesamum indicum
AGCATTAACTGCTAGCTGTCCGAACTTTCTGTCAAGCTCCTCGAGGTTTTCTCGGAGGTGCCTGAGTCTCAACATGATGGAGTTTGCTTCAGATGCCTCCATCTCTTGTCAGGAAATCTGCAAGAACATTCTCATGAGATTTTATAACGACAATATTATAACAATAATATTGGCATTCTGCTTGCCATCTGATAATACGAGCTTTCTCTATAAACTCAGAACCCATTAGATAACTACCTTCTTACTAGAGACAGAGATAGAAGACAGACTAGAAAACCAACAAAGCTTAGGGATTTTCACACTAGCTTTAACACCGAACTTATAGAACCCTCTAGTGTCGAAGAAGCCTTAAAATCAGAAAAATGGCTTAGTGCTATGAAAGAGGAAATAAAATCTTTGAAAGACAATAAAACCTGGGTCCTTGTCCCTAAACCAGAAAATGCCTCTATTGTTGATTGTAAATGGCTATTCAAAATAAAACAAGAAAATCCTATAAAATACAAGGCTAGATTAGTTGCTAAAGGTTTCACACAAAAAGAAGGAATTGATTATAATGAGATTTTTTCACCTGTTGTTAAATACACCACTGTTCGCATAATACTTGCCCTCACTGCTCACTATGATTGGGAATTAAAACAAATGGACGTTAAAACTGCTTTTCTACATGGTGATTTAGATGAAAACATTTACATGCATCAACCATTTGGCTTTACTGATATCTCTAAACCTGATTATGTGTGTTTGCTTAAAAAATCGCTTTATGGACTGAAACAATCCCCTCGACAATGGAATAAAAAATTTGATGAGTTCATGTTATCTTTAAATTTCACTAGAAGCCAATATGATCACTGTCTTTATTTCAAGCATGTGCATGATTCCCCTATATTCTTGGTATTATATGTCGATGACATGCTAATTGCTAGTCCTAGCTTACATCTTATATCTTCTTTACAAAGAGATTTATGCAAAGCTTTTGAGATGAAAGATCTTGGCAACGCAAAACAGATTCTTGGTATGAATATTGCTAGAGATAGAAAACAGTTTCTCATTTCTCTGAATCAAAGATCATACCTTTCAAATGTTCTTAAAAAATTCTCTATGGAAAATGCAAAACCCACCTCTGTCCCCCTGGCAGCCCATTTCCAATTAAGTAAAGATCAATGCCCCAAAACAGTTTCAGAAATACGAAAAATGGAAAATGTTCCTTACTCTAATTTGATTGGTTCCATTATGTTTCTAATGGTGTGTACTAGGCCTGATGTAGCCTACTCTATCAGCTGTCTTAGTCGTTTTATGTCAAATCCCGGTCCCCCACATTGGGAAGCCTTGAAATGGTTACTAAGATACTTACGAGGATCCGAGAACATTGGGATCATGTTTTCTAAGCATTCAAATGATACTCGATTGGTAGGCTATGTGGATTCGAATTATGCAAATGATAGAGATAGCCGTAAATCCACATCATCTTATGTCTTTACTTTTTATGGCTCATGCATTAGTTGGAAATCCCAACTACAACATATTGTTGCATTATCCACTACGGAAGCTGAATATATTGCTACCACTGAAGCTTTCAAAGAAGCTCTATGGCTTGATGGTTTGATAAAAGAAATTGGTTTCTCAAAAGAAAAACTTGTTATCTTTTCTGATAGTCAATCTTCCATTCAACTGTGCAAAAATCCCGTCTTTTCATGATAGACCAAGCATATAGATGTAAGGTTTCATTTCATTAGAGATATTGTAGGGAGAGATGTAATCAAACTTGAAAAAATCAGCTCTGAAGATAATCCTGCCGACATGGGCACCAAATGCCTGCCCACTGAGAAATTCAGTAAGTGTTTAAAATTACTACACTTAAATCCTGACTAAACCTCTGCTGCTTTTAGTCTTCTGTGTTGCAGGTACACTCACGGAGAACTTGTTTTTGGCGATGATGAAAAAGACCAGATCCAAAACCCCTGACCTACCCATTGGGTATTTGGTCCACGGTGGGGTATGTTGTAAATATGGCCCAAAACCGGAAGCCCAAACTATAAGCCCACAACTCACTTGGAGGCCCACCCGACTACCCGATCCAACCCGACTACCCGACCCGAGTACCTCACTTATATACCCTCTTCTCTCAAAACCCTAATCAGTTTCTTCTCTCTCTCTCACCTCTCCTCTCCCTCACTCCGCCGATTCACTCTCCCTCTTCCTTCTTGCCGGTTACCGCATGACGGTTAGAATAGCCACCGTCCGGCGGTTTTCTGAAGCCAATCTAATGGCTTCAAGAAAACCCCCAAACGGTTGTGTTCCTTCGGCAGTTACTTGAGACTTTCTATAAAAGGGGATTTCCCCCTTTCCGCTCGGTGCGCGAACTGAAATCTGTTTTCCGATACACTTTCCCCTTGCCTTATCTCTGTGATATTCTGTGTGTGGGTTTCCGGGTATATTGACGGGTCTTTGTGATTCGAGGTGTTCCTTGGGTGGTTCGGGTGGAGTAGCCGTGAGTTGTGAGGGCTGGTTTGGGAACGGTACTTTGTGGTGACCGCGTCCCGTTTTCTCTGGATCTGGCTTTAACCTGAGCCATTTTCAAACAGTGCTTTTATATTTCCTTTTCGTTGTATTGTTTACGTTTCCGCAAGTTTCTCTTTTCGGGTTGTATTTTAAGGAGTTTATACTCCAATAAGTGTTGTAATAGTTGATAGGATTTCTCCGTGAAACGACGAATACCACTGGAGGGTTATACCCTACATGTACATTACATGATGTAATTTTTCGCTCAATGATAAAGAATATATACTTTCTTGCACTTAAACGAGCCTATTTTCCAAGACTCAAGAACAGAAAAACAGCTAATACCAATCACATATTAAATATATAACTATATATATATACATGATTATTTGGCATCCATCACATTCGAAAGTTTGAGCAACAAAAGATGGTGGACTGAATTTTAATGCTATGATTTTTATAAAAAAAAAAAAACATAGGAAGTTGCTTACTGTAAATAGAAAAATTCTTGTCTGAATCAGATTTTGTCGAATCAATCTGATTTTCTTAAATTGTACACTAATTACACAACAATTATAGTGTACTTGCGATATGATTGATTCAGGTCCGATTGAGCTGGGTTATTTTCCAAGTAAGTTTCATCATTCGGAGTGAACCCTTGATACATCTTTGCTCCCATTTGGAACTGTACTAGACAAGTCTACACCACCAAGACTGGAATTGCTTAAGAAATCTTTGTACCAAGTAGCAGACAGTTTCGGAATCCTGTTTAGTGTTTGCGGATCGATGCGGTAAATTCCAAACTTCAAGCTGTATCCGCTTGACCATTCAAAGTTATCCATCAAGCTCCATATGAAATAGCCTCGCACGTCAGCCCCGTTCCTGCAGATTTTGATCGAAGACTGTGGCGATTAGCATTTCAGTTCATGTAATGAGTACACAAATTTTTAACTAGATGTAGCAATGGTATAGAGCCCGCACGACATTTCAATGAAAAACATGGCCTACGATATGTATTTGTTTCAGTAGTGCAGACGATCAACAATATCAACGTCTACTAAGCCTAATTTTGAGTCACGTCATAGAACTTAAGTACCTCATAGCTTGAGCAAGAGATGCAAGATACAACTGATGATAACGGACTCTCTTGACATCATGCTGGTAGATGTCGTCTTCGTTGGCCCGGAGAGCAGTAACCTGGAATTGAAATCAGTACCACAGTGAAAAGAGAAAATGAATTAACTGATCTGTATTACTAGTAAAACGGGTTCTAATCATCTTTCGTATAAACCATCCACCTTTTGACCGGCTTAACTTTCAAATTGGGAATGTCATACGACAATTACATCACCACAGTATGAGTCATCGACTTTTTTTATGCATAGACAAGGCAAGCATGCATAAAGGAAGACGACTGCATGCAGATATTTACCATTTTCAGTGACAAACATTGGCTTGTTATGGTACCTCTCCTTCATATAGTTCACAATATCTTCCATGCCTCTCGGAACCACAAAAAATTGAGACATTCCTGTCTGCACGAGGAATGAGCAAGAGTATTAGAAACATGGACTGCATATTTGGTAAATGGTAAAATGTCGATCAGAGATGAAGTATCAGAATTTGTACTGGTTCCCCAATTGGAACGCCATTGCGCTCTCCAGTAGTGTAGACAAACCCACGGATCAGTCGGTCGCTACCTAGGGTATAAACAGAATCATTGCACACACAACTGGAGTGGATACAATCCTTTGCATAGAGTTCGCCGTAGTGGTTTATCCCCATAAAGTCTATGCTGTCTCTTAAAAGCCCTCTCTCTTCTGAAGAAAAGCTTGGTAATTCGCTTCCATGATAACGCTTCATTTCTGGAGGGTAATCCCCAAACACGAGTGGGTCCAACATCCTTTTCAATGAGAACACAGAACATGATCTATCATGATCAGGAAAAACAGAAAGCTTTGTTTCTTATGTTGATTTGTAACACTCACCAAGCAGCATTAAAAGCTAAGGCCCTGTTTGCAGCTTGGATATCATCCTCAAAATCTCTCAGTGGTGTGAACATGTATGCACAGACGGTGATGCCTATTACACCATTGACTTTGGACTGCATCATGATCACTTAGTAGGCGAGGAGAACGAAAAGATTTAAAACTTTTAAATACACATATGTTTGCATCATCTTTTGAGGTTATTGAACAGATGCTTACCTTATACTGCTCACGATACAATTTAGCCGCTTTGGCATGTGCCAACAACATGTTGTGCATCGCAATCAAAGGCTCAACATCTGAATTCCCACCGGCACAGTGACCGAAAGGAGACGAACAACGAGCCGGAGGGAACATTGCACTTTCATAGGCCATTTCTGCGAACACGTTGGGTTCGTTCATAGTCATCCAATACTTCACTCGATCAGCGAAATGCTTAAAACATGTCTCGGCAAAATGGACAAACTCTTCCCTGTAAACCAGATACATTGCCCATTAACCAACCAGCCCAATGAAATGAATCCTTGTAGAAAATCAATCAAAAGACGGACAATTATCCAAGATGATCATTGTTGAACAATATTCTTGGCTTTTACACTTTACTTGACAAGCTCGATTTAGCGAGTCAGATAACGAAAACTGGATTCATATACTTACTGCATTACAGAACTGAGCCAGCCCCCGAATCGGTCTTCAAATTCTTGAGGATATTCATTGTGGAAAATCGTCACAAAAGGCTGTATACCTATATTCAACCTTATCCAATATCAACTGAAAAAAACTAGTAACTTTAATCGAAGGGGTTGAAGCATTGGATATCAAAGAATCACTACTTGGCATAGTACCTCTAAGTAGGAGATTATCAATAATACTGTTATAGAAGGTGATGCCAGCTTGGTTAACCCCACCAAGTCTCCCTCCTATAACCATAATCAGAGAGATACTTGTCAAGAATTACAAGCTAAAACAGCCAACCAAGAAAGGAAATTTGAAAAGGTACATACTGGGAAGAACTCTACTCCATGAAATCGAAAAGCGGTAAGCAGTCAATCCAAGTGAATGCATTATCTCAATATCTTCCTGTGATTCATTAGTGGAAATTAAAGAAACAAAAACATAATAAAATCATCTTTAATCCTAAGATAAAACTGTCAGTGAGGCTAGGTTGAATTTATTCAGGGAACCTGAGGCCCTTCTGACCGTTAAGTTATAGGTTTGAACCACACCAACATGCAAGTGTTTCATTACTTTCATAGCAGTCGTTGGTTGGTTTGCTGTACCAGTGATTAGTGATTAGTCATAAATATTTGATAATGATAATTGGTATATCGATTGTCGAAGCTTAAATAGCAACCAATTTGCTCAAATGATTCCAAGATGAAACTAAAAAAATGCAGGGTTATTACCATGTATCGATGATAATGATCATTAGCTATATCACCAATCGTCCCATCCGCTATAGTACCTGAAAATCTCAAAGCACGCCAAAAGTCAAACTCCACAGCAACAAACAGGCAAGAACAGAGGATCAAATCAAGAAACTCAGGTTTATCACCTTTAATCCGACAATAAACATCCCAGTTGCTCAAGCCTTTACCGTCTTCAAGAACTGCTCCTTCGATCTTAACAAAATGGAGACAAAGACAACATGGGTCCAAGTCCATTTTCTTGAAAAACATAAAAAAAAAAAAAACACAGTGGTTGAAACAGAGAGAGAAATCACAGACCTGATATGCAGAAGTGGAAGCTCCGAAGAAAAACCCATGTGGAAAATCCGACCTTTTGATGTCAACTTGTTTTTCAGCTGATGATATGAGCGCAGATAGCAGCAAGATTAAGCAATGGGAGACGAAAACCCATGTCATTTTCATATTCTCTATTCCTCTCTGCCTCTGTCTTCGGCCTCTTTGAGCAACTGCAGAGTGCAGAGACATGTTTGTCCATTTATAGAAACAAACTTTGACCGTTTGAGCTCCAACAGTTTGGCAAAATGGCCTTTTCTGAGCATGGGTCAATGGGTCAAAGTTGCATTGATAATATTGATGGCGTACTGTTCTAGATTAGTCGCTGCATATCAAAATATTATCCAATAATAGAAAATAAATATCGTAAAATATTCAAAAATATAAAAAAAAAATATTTAAGTATCATAAATTACTATATTATATAACAAATCAAAAATTTTATCATATCAAACATCAATAACATTAAGGACTAAAGCCAATTTTCGTTCTTTATTTTTGTTTATTTCTCGTTTAGGTTCATTAACTTGTTCGATTTCGATTTAATTTTTTTATCTTTCAGATTGTGCTTAATTTTAAGACAGTTGTCGTCGGAATTTTCATTAAGTCGCCGAAAAACGGGACATGGGCCTCAGATGATCTGTTAAATTGTTTTAATTGGCTAATATTGCATTACATGGACACATTACATGAATTTAAGAAAAAAGAAAGAAAGAAAAAGACATTGAATTAGTCGCCACGTCAGAAGGTGAGGTGGAATGGGAGGGAAAACATTTGCCACTCGGCATCAATGAAGAGGAAGGAAGGGATGAAGAGCAAATAGTGGAGGATACAAGTGATTCCTGTGAGGATGATGATGATGATGGATTGGAGGATGTTGTGGAAAATGATGGTGATCTGGATGAAGGTACGGTGATGGACCTTCAAATTCTGTTTTTAATCCTCAATCAATTTATGATCTAATATTTGAAATTGGGATTTTATTTGGCAATAAAAAAGAGTTTAAAAAGTAATTGCAGTCTTATGCTATTCAAAAAAAGAAGTGTGAAATTCATTAAAATGGACAAAGTTCGGATACATACACAGTGTGGGAATTGTGAATGTAGATGGAAGATACATGCAATTAAAATAAAGGGTGAAGAAACATTCCAGATCGACCTTTTGCAGTCACATCATTCATGTCCTAAAATTTTTTATGTTGAAAATATGAAGACGAATTGGCTAAAAGACAAGTACTTGCAGAAGTTCAAATCTGACAAGAAGATGTGTTTAAAGGAATTTAGAGTGGACATAATAAATGAACTGAGGCCAGAAAGGTAGCATTGAGGGTAATTCGAAATGACAGTATAGTAGGTTGTAGGACTACACAACTAAGATAAGAGCATCTTGGTTCTACTATTACTTTAGGGATTGATCAGCAGATGAGGGAGGAAAGATTTAACAGATCTATTCATGCTTTGGGGCTCTGAAGAGGGGGTTTAAAGCTGGTTGTAGGCCTATCATTAGGGTGGACATGTGCCATTTGAAGTGGCCTCACGGGGGCCATTTTACTTATAGCAATTGGAGTAAATCCGAACAACAACTTATTCCTAATTACTTATGTAAAAACTTATATTATCCACTATAAAAATTATTTTTACCACAACCCACAACTGTTGCAATCGTGATCAATGATTAATTATTATGCCTATTTATTTTTAATGATGATAATTTTTTTTTTAATAAAAATGGTAATGCATTAAGATGGCGAATCAACCAAAGCCAAAATACAAGCTGGAGAAGGCAAATGTCTAATTGATTTATACGGAAAAACCGAATGGTGTTTAAAACAATTTAGAAAAAAATTAGGGTAAATTGCATAACACTCTCTGTATTTTGGTGAAATAGCAAGAAATCTCGAATGTGTTAATTTTATAGGCAAAAAATTCTCTATATTTTATAAAATATAACAAAAGAAACCCTCACCGTTAGAAACTAAAGGAGAGTGTGTGGCACTGGCCTATTGAGTGAGTGGGTCTCATTTATTGACACTTTTGAGATTATTTTAAGTGTATAATGTTTCATTTTGTCCATTTCTTTAACATTTAAATATATTTTAAAATAATTTATTTATATTATTATTTTATGTAAATATATTTAATTAATTTAAATTATTTATTGAGTTTAAATATATTACAATAAATTATATTTATATATGTAATATATTAATTTAATATAAAAACACCTAAAAAGTATATAAATTTTAAAATTAAAATATTGAATTTAAAAAACAAATACAAAATTAATATACTAAAATTCACATTTTTTTATATGCAATATAATATAAAAGTATAATTATAATAATATTATTAACTCAATTAAATTATTATGAATTTAAATATATTTTATTTATTTATAAATAATATTAATTAAATATTAAAATAGCAAAAAATTAATATGAATTATTTTAAATTTTATTATTTATTAAAAATAATATTTAAATTATTTAATATTTAAAATTTTAAAAAAATAATAAATTACAACAACTTCCCCTGAGTTTTGGCATAATTACGAATACCCTTCCAAAAAGGGGTGGTGTGGCGGTGGAACCAAAACAGTCTAGGCAACGACGGCTTTGCCGTCAAAAGATATATATATATTATATAGTGTATGTGTATATATATAAATAAATAAATAATATATTTAAATTACTTAAAATTTGGACCGTTCATTTTTTATAATTGAAGATCAATGGTTATTATAAGAAGGACATAATAGGCAATTTAGCAAATAATTAATGTTGTTGGGGCTTACCTAATGGAAGGAAAGAGTATGCAATATTGAAAAACACAGGGGGATTTTTGCCTTTTTTTTACCATATGAGAGTTTTTAGCTAAATTTATAATAAAACAAAATAAAGATTAAAAAAATTTAAAATTCAAGGAAATAAAAAATATAAAAAAATCAAGAAAATAAAAAAATTTCATACATTAAGTACTTGTGATCCCTTTTTTATTTTTTTTGTTTCTTGTGGGTTGGGAAGGTTTTAAAAAATGTGAGACAAATGAAGAGATATTTAATTAAGATTGTGAGTTCTTATGTAAAATTATAGGACCTAAAATTCTAATTAAGTTATATGTCTTTTACCTAGAAATATTGATTGCTAATTTAAAGCATTTATTTATTTATACGTAATGGAAATAATAATATTATGTATTAAAAAAACAAGTAATTAACTCGCTATATTTTTAATAAATAATCAGCTAATGAAATTATTCAATGTTGATTGACTAAACATGATCTTTTCCTCTTTGACTATATATCTATATATAAATGAATTCATAAAAAAAAAAATATAATTTTTTTTATTTTAATTCAATCAATAGGAATATTTATTACAATAAAGAATTTAAAATTCTAAAAATTTTGAATTTAGTCAAAAATTGCTCTGCTCAAACTTCAATGTAACCCCTTCAGATATAATAGAAAAGAGATAAATTTAAAAATAAATTGGTAATCTTATACTTAAAAATTAGAAATTTCGAAAATTAAAAATTTTAACGCAAGCAATATGATTTTTTAATTTAAAAAGTTGGTCAAAATTGGCACGGAAAGATTTAAATTTTTCTTTATAAAAATTATAGATTTTTAAGCTTTTAAACTAACAACTAAAAAAGAAATCCAGCATTCTGAAGGGAATTAACAAAATAATATATTTTTTATTTGTTTTAAATTAACAAAATGCCATCATAGTTCAAGATATTATTACATTGATAGCTCATTCCGAGTTTTTTGGGGAATTTTGGGCCCTGGACCCTCACCATTTAAGGCCCACGCCAAATCACAATTATGGGCCTAGATCCAAGAAAATAGACTCGAAATTAATGTGACGACCAGATTTTAGCTTAATGGTTAAGACTGATATCTCATAATTTTATGACGAAACTAGCAGTTTTGCTATATAATACCTATGTATATAATCAGATAGATACGACAGAAATTTTAAAAATAAAAATTAATATATATTATTAAAAGCAGATCAACTGATTAATATGGGAAAAAATTGACAATAAATATGATAGTATATTGAGTGTTCACGGATGATGTGGACCCTTGAAATAAATTGGTGTTTTTATTGGTATAAATATTTGATGCTATCATTAGTATTTTAAAATTTTATATTGCAGTATCATGAGTCGCTCGTTGTGTGTGGGGAGTGATTTTCTTTTTATAGTGGGATACTTACACTTTCTTCTCTTGAGGTTTGGTGTAATTACAGTAGATTTTCTTGATTTAGAAGATTATATCTGGTACTCTTGAGATTTGCTTTCGTCTAATAATAAATCCTTTCATTAGTCAAATTCATTGAATTTATTGATATTAACAAATACCCTCTTGTGTCAGTAAGGAAATATTGATCATGGTATTCGTAATTTTATGGGGTATAGAGTGCTAAATTTATGGAGATAGAGTGTCATAAAAAAAATAAGAGCAAATTACAAGGGATTTTTTTAAAATTTGTTATAATTATAAATACCTTCTCGTTTTTTGAAAAATTATAAATATCCTCCTAAATTATAAGTGTACTAATAAATACTCTCTTGTGACAACTCATATTAATATTTTAGTAACTATTTATATTTTTTTAAATAATAAAAGAATATTTATAATTAAAACAAATTAAAAAAAAAAAAGAAAAAACTATTGTAAGTAAAGAAAGCAAATAAATAACTTAGAAGCACGATTAGCATGATTGGAAATATTACGTTTTTAAAGGAGAAAAATTTGTGAGTGGATACAGGCTGTCTTATGATGTCAGGAGATATAATCAGGTGCGGCACCTTTCTGAAGTCAATCCTCCTTTTTTGTGTTGACCTGATGACAGCGACCGTCGATTTATTACCTTAGTCAGATTCTAATGATTTGGATTCTTGACCATACGATTCTGGAATTAAATTCCAGATATGATCTGATGGAAGTATTTGCGGTTTTCCTGATTTTGTTCTGAAAAGGAGGAAATTGTCAAATACCTTAAACAATACATTCCTGGGACTTGTGTCTCTTTTCTTGTCTTATGTTCTTGACTTTCTCTTTTACTTTTCTTTTTTTTTTTAAATATATATTACGTGGGTCACTCTTGAAATTTAATTTAATTATAAATATTTTTTTATTATTTAAAAAATTATAAATATTTTAACGAATAGCCTCCTACAATGGGTTGTCATAATATAATATTTGTTAATTTTAAGAAAATATTTGTAAGTTTTCAAATAACGAAAAAATATTTATAATTATAGTAAGAAGGAACCGTTTGTAATTTATATTTTCTTTAAAATATAAAATTTGGCGGTTTCATCACTTACATGAATTCGGTACTTACATCTTACACTCATGATGTGCATTTGTTTTAGAATGAATTACACTCACAGGTTTGATATAATTACAAATACCTTCTTATTATTTAAATTCTAACATATGTGTAATACCGAGCCAATTTTATTAGATCTTTTGTGGTAAATTATCTAAAATATCCTTTTGAATTATGGATTCTAATATTTTTAATATTTTTTAGAATTTTATAAAATAATTTTATGAATTAATATTCTAAATAGATTATTTACTTTACTAACCAACAACTTTTTTTGAAAAAACAAATCAACAAGGATAAAATAGTAAATTTTACTTCACTGTCTAAGAATTACATAATTATTTTTTATTTAAGGGGTATATAAAATTTTTCAAACAACGAGAGACATTCATAATTATGTCAAATCTCATCAAAGGTAGCTATAATTCACCTCTTTTTTTTTTAACTTTTAAGCTAAATGGCATATATGTCCTCACTACACCAAACGTGAAATACTGACAAAATACTAAATTAATTATTATCTTCACACACTATCAAAAAATAAATAATTTCCTGTATATTGTAACAACTACAATCTAAAAATCATGGTAAATTAATACTATTAATTATGGTCGAACAAAATCGGTTACAAAAAAATAAATTTTGACCATAGTTAATAAATAATTACCGTTGTACATGGCTAATATTTTGATCTCTGTTACATAAGCAATTACGGGTAATATTTGTTACCTTTTCACTTTTAACCAAAATAATTAACTATTACCAAAATTAATATTTCATATTCCCACATGAATTATTATGCTAACAAAAAATTAATAAGCCATAATTAATATTAATTAATATGTCCCAATTATCAATAAGCCATAATTAACAAATATAAACACATAAATTTAAATGGGGTTAAGATCTACCCTAACTTCTTGCATCAAGTTCGCAAGATCCTTGTGATGATAGGAAGCAAATAGAACTAAATCATATTTCATGATATTGCATAAATGTCGATCCAAAATTAAATGTGACATTGCATTGAATTAGTCTAGTTGTTATAACTATAATTGGATTTTTTATTTCAAAATTTGCTCTATTTTTATTTTATTTTTTATGTAGGCATTACACATATACAATTTATTTTAGTATAAAATAGACGACGTAATTTAGTATACGCCGCGTATATATATATTTATGTATATGTATTATAAAATAAAATAAAAATAATATAGTTTAAATAGAAAATTCATCAATATATAAGTATAATTAATTCTATACGGGTGTTATAAGGAAATGACTCAATCAATATCAAGCTATTTAGCAAGTGAATTTCTTATTACTAATTTACATTATTTAATACAAAAATTTTAAAAAATATTTGCTGATATTTTTATCAATTAATTATTTAAAAAATATATAAATAATATAATTTAACAACGATGATATTACTTGCTAATTAATTAGCAGGATATTGATTTTAATATTAAATTTTTCGTTGCTATTGGGTTATTTTCTTGTATTGGGATCAGGTACATACACAGTCTTTTCCATTTCACTTTCCACATACATACGTATAGACTGAACATTCTCCTTAAATATACATACAATATGAATGACTAAGAGATATACCAAAAGTAAATGAATAATATCTAATATAATCACAATTTGAATTTTTTAAATTATAAATTAATACATGTACATGTATATACAGATATATTTTTAAATATACAGATAATGTAAATTTAATACGTAAGTACATACATAATCATGTGTACGTACGTAGATAAATAAATATGTATAATATGAAGTATAATTAATATTAACCTACAACAAGCGTAGCCCGTTTTGAAATAATTATTGCATGAAACTGAGATTATATCATTAATAAGATAGAAGACAAAGAGCAGTAAATCCAATGTAAAGAATATTGCACAAATATTGACCATAAAAATCAAACGTTACAGTTGGTGCAATAACTCTAGTTACTACGTATTACAAAAATTTTTATTTGAATTAGGTTTGGTCTAATTCAAACAAATTAATTATAAAGTAAATATGATTCACTTATCATGTAATTCGTTCAGTTTTCTTAAATTATAGACTAATTACTGGTCAATTACGTATTGTACTTACCATATAATTGGTTCAGGTTTGATACAATTTGGTAGTAAACAGAGTGAGGAAAGGAAAGCAAACGTGGGCTGAATGTAGGAGAAAGATAAGGTCAAGAAGCCGAGAATGTCTATAAAAATCAAAGAAACGTGAACACGAATGTATTTGCAATTACGTAGTACTGTTTGGTTCCCTACGGGACGCAAACACTGCCCAAGAAAGAACTGATCGAGAACTATATTTGGGAGGAATAACAAGAAAACAAACCCCACAACAAAAGCCGCCGGAAAAACCTGGGGATTCTTGCGGCCCAAGACCTCCTCCTCCGCGCGCCGCCAAGTCACCACCACCGACCGCCCAGCTGCCCCTCTCATCTATCATGCATGACATAATATCCCACTATGGGAATTCTTTCTGAGTCATTTATAGCGCACTTTTGACTCTGATCATCAGACAAAATTAATTAAATCGGGTCATTTAATTTTGTGTGTGTGTGTGTGTTTATTCATACGAGGTCTATATATATCACGCAGGGGGGGTTGTTTTGAGAGACGGGTGTAGATTTTCTTGGTTTTTGAGTTTTGAATCCGGTGGTGGGAGAATTGTAGGTAGCGCGCGGCGGCGGAGATGGTGGACGTGGAGGCGCAGAATCTGGCCGGCGACGGAGAAATCAGTCCGGCTATTTTCAAGAAGGCTAATCTTCCCGTCACTCTCAAGGTGTGTGCTTGATGATTTTTTTTCTTTTTTTTTGATTGATTTTGGTCATGCATGCATGAAAATTGTATATTGGAATAAGGGTTTCTTTTTCCCACGTAGAGAGATGATCATGAGCAGTCGCATGAATCCATGGCCGATGGATTTTCATGTGGGCTGATTTAGAGATTGTGGGTTTCTTTTTTAAATAAAGTAAATAAGAATTTGGAATTGAGTAATTACTTCTGGGAAAACTAAATTAGGGTTAATTAATTAGAGTTTTTGGGTAATTTCAGTGACTTGTATTGTATGAATAATCATGTGTTGAGAGATCTATCTATTGCTGAATTCTTCTTCTTGAATTTCTTACAAGAAACTGGCTATACGTTCATGTCGGTTCGAATCTCTTTTTGTAAATTGATGTTTGATTTATTACACCAACGTGGAAACATGTAATTAATAAGCAATAATTAAATTCAGTCCTCTTTCAACCTTGGAACTCCAAAAGATTGTTGTGCATATGTTAACTTGATGATAATCGAAAATGCAGTTTGAGGATGTTGTGTACAAGATCAAAACCGAGCAAAGCGGAAAATTCTTCAAGAAAACAGCGAAATCCCAGGAGAAATTGATATTGAAAGGCATCTCAGGCATGGTCCTGCCGGGTGAAATGCTAGCCATGCTTGGTCCCTCCGGCAGCGGCAAAACGACGCTTTTAACCGGCCTTGGCGGCCGGCTAACCAGCGGTCGTCTCTCGGGCAATATAACATACAACGGCAAGCCGTTCTCCAACGCTATGAAGCGGAACACGGGCTTTGTAACGCAGGATGATGTCCTCTACCCTCACCTAACTGTCACGGAGACGTTAGTTTACACCGCGCTTTTACGCTTGCCAAGAACTTTAACGAAGGCTGAAAAGGCAGAGCACGCAGAAGCCGTGATAGCTCAGCTTGGATTGTCTAGGTGTAGGCACAGCATCATAGGAGGACCTCTTTTGAGGGGAGTCTCTGGGGGTGAGAGGAAACGAGTCAGCATAGGGCAGGAAATGCTTATCAATCCGAGTCTGCTGTTTCTTGATGAGCCCACATCAGGGCTGGATTCCACCACCGCGCAGAGGATTGTGTCGACATTGTGGGATTTGGCTAACGGGGGAAGAACAATCGTTATGACGATCCATCAGCCTTCGAGCAGGCTTTTCTACATGTTTCATAAGGTTCTTTTGCTGTCTGAAGGGAATCCTCTGTATTATGGGAAGGGCTCGAGTGCCTTGGACTATTTCTCTAGCATTGGATTTTCTCTGTCCGTCGCCATGAATCCTGCTGATTTCCTGTTAGATCTTGCAAACGGTAAGTCCTAATGAGATGAAACACGGAATTGAAAATACAGGACTGAACTGACAGTATTCCGTTCTTTAAGCGCTGTTCACTGATAGTTTCATTGTTTTCTAGGAATTTCAACGGCTGATTCGATGGAAGATCATGCAGCTATTAAGCAAACTTTAGTGGCTTCTTACAAGACACATTTGTTGGAGAGTGTGACTGCAGAGCTTGCTGCTGATGATCAGCTTCAGATGGCAACGGACGATAAGCAGTTGAGGAGATGGTCCAACACTTGGTGGGATCAATTTTCAGTGTTGTTCAGGAGGGGAATAAAAGAACGGAGGCATGAGTCTTTCTCCGGCCTCAAAATCGGCCAGGTTCTAGCCGTAGCTATCCTGACTGGACTCCTATGGTGGCAATCCGATATTAGTCATTTGCAAGACCAGGTAATCCCAGATTGTTATTTTCTTACATAATGTGACATTGCCGAAACAGATTATGAACTTGCATATTGCTGAATTATTACATTTGAATCAAAAGAACTGATGTTTAACTGTCCTTAAACGAACTATCGTGTTTGAATTCGCAATGCAGGTGGGGCTTTTCTTCTTTTACTCAGGATTTTGGGGCTTCTACCCTCTCTTCCAAGCAATCTTCACATTCCCTCAAGAACGAATGATGCTCGCAAAGGAACGGTCTTCAGGCATGTACCGTCTCTCATCATACTTCATGGCGCTGACATTAGGTGACCTGCCAATGGAACTAGTCCTCCCTACCGTTTTCTTCGTCATAACCTACTGGATGGCGGGCCTAAAACCCGACCCCAGGTGCTTCTTCGCAGGCCTGTTCACTCTCCTCTACAGCGTGCTGTGCTCCCAAGGGCTCGGGCTTGCTCTTGGGGCCGCAGTCATGAACCAGAAATCAGCCACCATACTTGGATCAGTAATCATGCTGACATTCCTACTAGCCAGCGGATACTACGTCCAGCACGTGCCCGCATTCATAAGTTGGATCAAGTATATCTCGATCAGCCAGTACACATTCAAGCTCTTGCTGGGGTCCCAGTTCAAGCCCGGTGAAACATATCCTTGTGGCAACGGCAAAACTTGTCTGGTTGAGGATTTCGGGATGATCAAGCCCGTCGGGCTTGGCGGGCATGCCATAGCAGTGATTGCCTTGGCTGTAATGCTTGTGGGATATAGGCTGGTTGCATATGTTGCTCTCATGAGAATTGGTGTTACAAAGAAATAGACTGGTTTTGTGTTGGGGAACTGCTATTAGTCATAGTCTTTGCGGAAAAGAGTTTGGTATAACTTGAGCCTTTGGACGGCTCATTAATTTGTTTTTTCGTTTCGTAGACTGTGGTTCGTTTTTCTTCCGGACGCAATAATCTATACTATTTATAAAGTATCCATCACTATCCAGTACGTTCTCATTTGATCTTTTAAAAGTATCTGAATTATCAAAACTCGTTTCGTTTTCCATTCATTTTTGCAGTTATTAATGTACAAAATACTTAGAAACTGGATGCTCAATCCAGAGAAATTCATAGCTAATTTTCAAACCATATATATTTTTTTAATGTATAATTATAATCACACGCGTAGATATTATTCATTATTATTTTTGCAAACATATTTGAGTATGTGATTGCTAGTTTTTTTTTTTTTTTTAAACATACATAGTTCTTGGACATCTAGTTATACAGTTTTATATATCGAATATGAAAATATTAAATAGTATGATTTAAATATAGTAAATAATCCACACCTTTTATTAATTTTAGATAAAAAAAAAAATAGTCAATTGTTTAAGTTCAGCTAAAAACTTGAACCGCCTTGATTCTAGACCTATCCTTCCCTACCCCAACCCCAGCACTATGTTTGGATTAATGTTTTGGATGTTTTTGTTTTGGTGTTTTGGAGATAGAGAGAGAAAAATAGAGATAAGTAAGTATGTGTTTTGAGATAAATGGTATGTTTGGATTTGTGTTTTGATATAATATAAAATAATATAAAATAAGTGGTGTAGGTTTGAGAAAAATAGAGATAAGTAAGTATGTGTTTTGAGATAAATGGTATGTTTGGATTTGTGTTTTGATATAATATAAAATAATATAAAAACTTGAACCGCCTTGATTCTAGACCTATCCTTCCCTACCCCAATCCCAGCACTATGTTTGGATTAATGTTTTGGATGTTTTTGTTTTGGTGTTTTGGAGATAGAGAGAGAAAAATAGAGATAAGTAAGTATGTGTTTTGAGATAAATGGTATGTTTGGATTTGTGTTTTGATATAATATAAAATAATATAAAATAAGTGGTGTAGGTTTGATGTTAGGAGTTATTGTTCATTGTCAAATCATGTCTTTTAATATATATATTTAGTAATATATATGTGTATATATATAGTATTTTGTTTGTTAGTGAAATATAATATATATATTTATGTTAAGAGAAGAATAAAAAATAAAAAATAAGTAATAAAAAAAATTAAATTACAATTGCACACCTAGTGGAGGTGTGCAAAACACAAAAACAAACAAGGTTTTGTGTTTTGGCCCATCTCTAAAATGAGCCAAAATACAAAACCAAACATTGTGCAGTTGTTTCAATTTGGGCCCAATGGGTCTAACTTACAGAATTTCTTTAAAAATGTTTGTTTTCCAATTAATTAATGGATTTTTTTTTTAAAAAAAAAGAAACTGAGATTATTTTTTATAATTATCTAATAAGTTATTATTATATTAAAAATCTACTTCATAAATATATATATATATATATTAAGTAAAAGTCATAGATTTTAAATATATTTATAAATAAAATTTCAACAAGTTGGAACTGTTTGCCTATTTCGGATTCAATCGAGTCCCTAAAATTGAACCGCATTTCCAAATTTGAATTTTAAATTCAAACCCCTTCTATTTGAAATGGACTCAAAGACGGCTGGTCTAATTTCTATTTTGATGAGAAATTTAAAATATGAAAAATTCTATCGCGAATCCGATTCAGTCGAATTTAAACCAATTATATTCCAAATATAATATATTTACTGTATGATTGGTGTACAATTTAAAAAAAGTTTTAATTTGATTCGATCAAACCTGATATTTTTCCTAAAACAAGCATATTCTTAAAGGGAAAACAAACATGTGATCACTCTATGGCATGCCCGGAACAAAAAATGGCAATACAATGATTACAATTAATTTCGGACAAAATTGTCTCCTAATCCTCTTATTTCAGGTAAACAAAGGGTGTAGCAGCTTCAACATCGTTGTCGCAACATCTTACTAACATCCTACCAAACCGAAGCCGGCTTTGGCTTGCGGAATACCACTGAACATGCGCATGCGTGCGGCATCTCTCCTTCCGTTTTCGGTCGGAAAACGAGTTAGGAGCCTGTCTGGGCGCGCAAGATGCTTCAACACATGCAATTTTCATAACACCCTGGTCTTCGCCTGCATCCTTTTGGATTCTCTGTGTCTATGGATTAGACTGAATTTTTTTAATTCAAATTTTATTGCATCCTTTATTTACTTAATATTAGTTGTTGTTGCACGTCATTTCTGTGTTTACATATTCAATAAATTTTTACCTTTTTAAATACATTATAAATAAGAAAGAAATATGTTAATATATTATATTTTTACCAAAAAAAGGAAAAAAAAAAAGAAATAAAGAAGAGAGAAACTAACTTAGGATTATTATCGTCGTATAAAAATATTTGTGTTTTAGTGTGATAAATCGTCATTTTTGAGTGAATAAAACTAACTTTTTTTAATATATATTAGTATAAATATACACGTCATATGTGCAAAAGCTACATTGTTTATTTTATGGTAAATTACATTGAGTTCTCATGAAGTTTGACATAATTATAAATACTTTCTTCGTTGTTTGAGAAACAACTTGATATCCCACCTGATGTTTCATAATATTATGTTGGTGGACTAGAAAATTTCAACTTTGCAATTGCTATATTATTTTTCGTCTTTTTTAAATGAAATATTTGTAAACAAAAATGGCAACTCAGTCTATAAAAAATCTCAAAAAATTTTAAAAAATAAATAAAATTAAACTCATAGTCCGTAAGAACATTTTGATCGATTCACCAATAAAAAATAGATTAAAACCTGAAGGAGACTAATAGGTTGAGCTGGTTGTTAGACTAAAAGTAAAATTAGAGAAAATATTGGTAATTTTTTAAATGACAAGAAAATATTTGTATGTCAAATCTCATGAGAGCTCATTGTAATTTACCTTTTATTTTATTTACTTTTATACTCGTCTCCGTATATATTAAATAGAATCGGAAAGCCACATAATTTGAAATAAATAAATTTTAATTTTTTTTTGTTCAAGTACATGTAAAATTGTCACGTATTCTTACCCTATTGTCATTTATTGTCCTAAGTTTTCATTACATGAATTATATTTTAGAAGATCGATATGAATTTATTATACATGAATTGTTGTAATTGTGTAACGTACACATCTCCACCTACTAAAACTCATCTGTTTGGATTATGCGAATTAGCATGTACAATGTATCTCTTGTTGTCGCCAAAATTAATGAGAAGAGCACTTACTAGACCCAATCTCATTTACCAACTTCAAATTAATTTAATCAAATAAAATTATAAATAAATTCAAAATACAATATTATTAAAAATTATCTCGAAAAAAAAATTAAAATATTTCAAACTCTTTTAATCTAAAACTATTCAAACATTGATAATTAATTTGTTATTGTACACTACAAAAAAAAAAAAAATGAGTTTTCACTATATTATAAATTACCACAATCTAAAAAACTAGCTAAACAAAATAAAAGCAAAAATTTAAACTTTTACCACGATTAAACAATATTCGTTGATTTTTAGTCATAGCAAAAATATTTGTCATGGTTTTAGCCATGACTAATGTTTGACCACACTTACAGAAACAATAGTTAATGGCCGTTAAGAAGCCGTAGTGGATTTGCATATACCGTGATTTTCTTTTTTTGAATATAATAACTAATTATAGTGAAAAATAATATTTTTTCTAGTGATAAATTTAAAATTTTTAATTTTTAATTCAATTGTCCAAATACACTATAATACATAAATGTTGTTAAGATGGTTTGATGGGCTAAAACGTAGAGTTGTAAAAGCTAAGGTTTTTATGACATAATTCAATGATTCGGATACAAAATTTTTCTATAAAAAATTTCGAATAATTCGGATATAATACTTCTTTTCAAACGTCTTATAATTCAGGTGTGTATATGTGTGTTGAGTGCATAAGTGAAGAAAACAAGAAAAGAGTTGTAAAAGTTAAGAATTACACGTATTATACGATTATGTATGTACACAAGTTTGGTGCCCCTTGTTGACTTGTATATCCACATGCTTCGGGATACGTACATCTCATTCTCTACATACCCAATACAGTATAATCCAACATTTGTAGTTCAATTGTTCATCTGTATGAGTTTGAATCTTATTTAAAAAAGTAGAGTTTGTTATTTTATAAATATACGTTAGTTGACATAATTGATTTTTAATATCTGATCTGGTTAAATTGGAGCTGATCAATTTATAATATTTGATCCTGTAATAATAGACTATGATGATTATTTTAATAATTTTTCAAATGAATTTAAAAATAAAATACTTTATGATCATTTAAATAAAGAAATGCCCATCTTGTCGACAATTCAGTGCCGTCTATATGAATTTGGATCTGAATGAACTATGAATCATCTGATTAATATATATTGATTATGATATAATATGTGAGGTAATAATAATTAATAATTTATATGAATACAAATTCACGTAATCGACATCGTAAAACCCGTCATGCCATCAACCAATGAGCCCTTGAGTCGCCACATGGACAAGACAAAAGAAAAAAGAAATATCAACTCATCAAACAATTGACGACCAAACATCCTTTGACCTCAAACTCTTTTCAAGTTCAGAGGATCTTGTTACAGTGCAGAAAACAACAAAAATCGCTAGACTCCAAAACTGCAACGTGTCGAAAAATCGTGAGACTGTAACGAACGCGTTTAGCTTTATATCAAAAACAAAAGCTTTCGCCATCCCGACTTTTGGAAAGAAAAAGCAAATTCCGCCTAACTCCAGACTGCACCTGCCTTCTAACCTCTCCACGTGTCCGCACGTGTCCTTCACTCCTCTCCAGCTCTTCGCTCACGTTTTCGCCACGCCCATACCTTGAATTATTTGAAGGATGGGAGAAAAGTTCCGATACATCACATCCACTCCATATCCATACTCCTTTCTTTATCTTCCTATTATTATTATTCTAATAAATAAATTAAATCATATTAAATTTATTAGTGATGGTTTTCAACTTAAGAATAAATAAATTCCATAAAATAATTTTTTTTACGTCAAAATTCGTTGGGATATTATTCAACTTTGATCATCCTAATTGTGTTGCGTACCAGAATTTAAGTGGGTGTTTATATAAATTTATTGAATTAATTATATTTTAGACTCGTTTTGAAAATGCGAAATTATATTTTTCTTCAAATAAGTGTTGAAATCATAGTTACACCTTTTTTGAAAATTTACTTTGTATACTGACCTTCTTTTTTTAGAATTTGGACGAAAAATGCAGACGTTAGCAAAAAATATTGTATAAATTTTTAATTTTACCCTTTATTTAGCATTTTTATATAGTAATTTTGTACTTATGAAGAAAAATATGTAATGATATTAACCCCACTCTATATGTATATTACAAATATATGTGAAAATATTAAATGACGGACAATTTTAGGTATTTTTCTTTGCTACCTCAATATTTTCAGTACAAATCCTAATGGAAGAGGATCAAGTATAAATAAATAATTTTTGAAAAGAGTGTCAGTGTAATTTCAAAACTTTATAATAAACTAGCTATTGGAGTGCACTCGATGGACAACATAATTTAAAATTTTATTTGATTATATGAAAATAGGAAAAAGTGACCAGACTGACATTTTCGTAAATATTTTAATTATTTTTAAATGTCCGTGACGGAAAAATTTAAAGAAAATCGTCATGTTTAAGAATTAAGATAATTATGGTTGAGGGTATTTTAGTTAATATATGTGGTCGAGCATGTTTGTTATTCTAACCCCTCACATTTAATAAAAAGTATAGATGTTTAGAGTTTATAATATATCATTTTCATGTATATTTTTATATCTAAAAAGAGATAAATATAATATATATATATATATATATGTATGTTAACATCATTATTTTTTGGGTAAATTACAATGACTTTTCCTGAAATTTTGATATCATTCATTATTTATAAAATTACAAATACTCCTTGATATTTGATAAAATTATTTAATTCTTTGATTGATGTATAAAATTGTCAGTTTTGCCCTTAATGTACTTTTTTTTAAAAAATTAAAATTTATAAAAAAAATCGGATGGGATGGATGGAAAGATTTAAAAAATTATAAAAAAAGATTCACTTAGTCTGTAAAAAATAAATAAATAAATAAAATTATAATTATTAGTTTATAAGGACATTTTGGTTAGTTCACCATAAAAAAATAATAAAAACCTATCACAGACTAACGGATTAGACTAATTATTAGACGAACATTTAGTGTCATCGGGGTATTGGTAATTTTTTTAAATTATGATGGGTTATTTTAATTATGTTAAATCTCAAGGGAGACCTTTACAATTTACCTCTACTTTTCTCCCATTATAAGTATCAAATTATTATATGAAAATGTTAAATACGGATAAAATAAAAAATTTATATCATTTTTTTTGCCAACACTAGCATTTTTTATCCAAACCCTAACAAAAGGTGGTCTAGTGTAAATAATTTATTTTTGAACGGGATGTAAGTGTAAATTCAAAAATTTTATGAAAAAAGTGTAATTTTATATTTTTAAAAGAATTTATATGTAATTAATCCTAAAAAATAATATTAGAAGAATAAATAACTATATACAAATGATGCTCCGGCCAACGATATCACGAATTTGAATCCCGCTATTTCTTGAATCTTTATCTATTTCAATATATAGTAGTATATTATGATAATAATTAGTTGATTAATTACAAAATTCACAAAATAATGAGATTACAACTGACTTTTTGTTCTTTTTGAAATCCGTAATTATATGATTTTATTAATATCTCAATAAATTGAGCAATACATCGATTTCATCAATACATTATTTACACTAGACCCCATTTTGATAATTACACTAGATAAAAAGAAAAAAAAATAATTACATCTATATTTCTAAGTTGGGTTTATTTAAAAAAATAATTCCTATCTTTTAAAATATTATATATACATCCACCGAAAATGTCAACAATGTTCACACAAATCATCAATATTTTTTAGAAAATTGCAGTTATATTTTTTAAAAATATCAATATTATTAGATAAATTGTTTTAGTTTTTTGCTAGATGATTTTTATAATTATATAAAAAATATGAATAATTTATATAAAAAAAATATAAATTAGAGATGTAAATGTAATTATCAACGTAAAAGAAAAAAAAAAAAGAATGTGAGTGTGTATATTTATCGTGAGTTTTGATATTAATTGTCATGCATGAACTTGGCCTAAAGGGCACTCACCGTTTTAACATCGGATAAGGTCGGCCACACGGTAGCGCCAAACACCCTTTACATGGCACATTTTAAACGGTGATGCGGTGGGCCCCCTTCTCTGAAATCGACCACTCTGCTTATCTCCTCCCCTCCTCTTATATATATAATCTCGTAGCTCCTGTTTTCCAGAGAATTAAAAAGAAAAAAAGAAATTCGATTCTTGAAATTTACAAGTTGGAAGAACTCTCTGTTAAGCGGTGCAACCCACCCGGATCATCACTGTGAGAAATGGGCGTCCCAGAAACCGACCCGCTTTCCCAACTGAGTCTGCCGCCGGGTTTCCGGTTCTACCCGACGGATGAAGAGCTTCTGGTGCAGTACCTCTGCAGAAAAGTTGCAGGCCACCATTTTCCTCTGCAAGTCATTGGAGATGTCGATTTGTACAAATTCGACCCCTGGGATCTTCCAAGTAACTATTTTTAGTACTGTTCTTGCGGGTTTTTGTGTGAATATGTGAATTTCTTGGGATGTAATTGAAGTTTCTGTTTTTGTGTTGCAGGTAAAGCTCTATTTGGAGAGAAAGAATGGTATTTTTTCAGCCCGAGAGACAGGAAGTACCCGAATGGGTCGAGGCCCAACAGGGTTGCCGGGTCCGGGTACTGGAAAGCAACTGGAACCGACAAGATTATTACGACGGAGGGAAGGAAAGTTGGGATAAAGAAAGCTCTTGTTTTCTACGTCGGAAAAGCTCCGAAAGGGACAAAAACCAACTGGATCATGCATGAATACAGACTCTCTGAATCTCCGAGGAAGAATGGGGGCAATAAGGTAGAAAGATTATTACATTTTTGCTGTTTTTTTGCAATGTTAATTGATGATCTTGTGATGAATGCTGATGGGAATTGTTTTTTTTTTCTTGTTTTTAGTTGGATGATTGGGTGTTGTGCAGAATCTACAAGAAGAACTCCGGCGGCGGCGGAGGGGGGCAGAAGCCCGTCGTTTGCAGCGGACAGAGTAAGGAGTACAGCCACGGGTCTCCGTCGCAGTCGTCGTGTTCGTCTCAGCACGACGACGTTTTGGAATCGTTTCCGGAGATGAATTCTCTCGAGAATTTTGAGCAGGAAGATCAGAAGCTGATGAATCTTCAGCGATTGGGGTCATGGAACTTTGATTGGGCTACTCTTGCTGGACTGGGCCCTATTTGGGCCGAAGAGGTTCAGGCCCAACATGGTCAGACGAGAAATGGCATGTATGCCCCTGATGCTGTTATGGACGACGACGTACAGACCGGGCTTGTGAACAATCAGCGGGTACACGACTCGGGTTTCTTTCCGACCGGGTTCGGTCAGGGACTTTCCGGATCGCTCGACCCATTTGGAATCCGGTACCCGGCCCAAACGACCCTAGGGTCGGGGTTTCGGCAGTGAAAGTGTGAATGGATACTTTTGGGGTGGATTTGTAATATTAGCATGAGAAGATTGTTTGGGGCGATTGTGTAAATACTTGTAATTCTTTGGGCTAAAGTTTTGTCTTCGCCAGATTGAGGAGAGATCCAAGGAAATATGATTAATTTTTGGGGAGTTAAAAATGAATAATAAATATTCTTGCAGAAAGGAATTTATTATTACAAAAAATGGAAATTTACAAGAAATTCAGAAATAAGAATGTTCATTTGCAAGTTGCTCCTATGTACGTTCATATTTGAAATAAAACAAATTACTTAATAAAACAAAGCAACGTTCAAATTTAAATCGGATTGAAACTTAACGGCAACTAACAGAATGAGTTTATTATTATACGGATATTAAAATATGAAGTATTTATAATCTTTTATATAATATATAACATGTTTTGAATTAATCAATTTTTTAATTCAGTCGGATCGATTGGACCAATAATTCAAAAATTATCGGACACGATTTTCAAAACATCGGTTCAAATTAAAACACTGGCACTGCATAAAAGACAATTTCATGGGAAGCAAACTGACAAAAACAAAATTGAAATATAGAATATGTGAGCCGCAAAATGGCATGTGGGAAATGAATTTGGTATGATAATTATAATCTGAATTTTATCAAATTCAATTCGAATAATTCTAATTTCCACGGGAATATGCTCAACACAATTCTCACAAGAATTTCAGTCCAGGAATTAATATCTTACAGATATTTTGTATTTTTCTTGTTTGAAATTTCTACACCCATCTTTTCCTAGTCTTATTTCCAAAAAAGAAAACAAAAAAAGACATTCTGCATAGGATCTTGACGGAAGATAAATCCTCAATCTTCATTTAAATTTTTTCGATACTTAAATTAGATGAAATTTTACAATAAATTAAGTTGGGTCGAGGAGTTAGATCTCGATATCATATGCATAGTGTTGTCCATTAATATTTATAGAAGATCAATACACCATGAGGTGCACGGATCCATGTCTTTGATGGTAACCGTCGTATAATTTTAGAATCAACAATCTTTAAAACGGATTGGTGGATCCATGAAGTCGCACAACCTGACTCGATTAAAAAAGACGCGATTTTTTATCATTTTAAGGCAGAGGGTTAAATGATATTTTGAAGAGTTATTAATCTATTAAATCCTATCAATATTCATTAGGCCTAACTTAATTATATTTTTAAAAAAAAGATATTATTTGGGCCTTTCCCATTAATTTTTGTTTTGTTTTTCAGTTTTAAAAAAATTAAATTTTGAGCAATTTCAATCTACATTAGAATTAAATAATATTTATTTTTTAAAATGGATAAATCAAATTCTTATTACATCAGGCAAAAACATTACAAGACTATATACTAAATAATTTATAGTAGCATATCACGAGCTGTCGATCAACAAAATAGAAATTCAAATTGTTCAAATTTTCAACATGATCACTCGCAGAAACTTAAATTATGATCTTGACTTGTCAAAATGATGGACCACGAGTGTTAATTAATAATTAAACGGAGATAAAGTTCAAAAACAAGTCAATAGGTCCTAACTTAATTGACGAAGCTGAGACCCTATGATTTTAAAAGTTATGGATTCGAACCCCGCCAGGTGCGTGCGATGTTGTATGATATATAGTAAGAGTTGGTCTAGTGCATAATAGGAGCTGTCGTCTACTGCAATAGTAGGTGTTATCGAGCATGATATGGTTATTGCAATAGTGCATATATATGGTTATGGTTATTCAATAATTTCAAAATAATTATGCGTAATAGACATTTTTAGGATATTGAACCTTACCCGTACCCGATGATATTTTAGAGTATTAGATTCTATCTATACTAAAAAACAAAAAATAAAATTATCCATACTTATTTAATTCCGTTAGGTCCATAATAAGGGAAAAAAACCAAAGAAGAAATGAAAGATTGAATCATCGAAGCGACGCAGATGTAGCGAATTACTAAAATAATCGTCTTACACTGATGAATCAAGTTCAAGTCCAGCTTGACAAAAAAATTTGTTCAAGTTTGACTGTTAAATCGAATTTAAACGAACTTGGTTCCATCAATCTTAATTGAATATCGAATAATTTGATTATTTTTTGAGCGACTGTTGTCGTTTTTTAAACGGGCTTAGATTTTATAATATCCAAGAACAACATATTTAACCAGCCTAACACTCAAGGGGACATGGGCTTTCATCTCATGTTGAAAAATGAAGATTTTTTATTTTCTAATAATTTTAGCCAATCCATTACTTCTATAGTGCAAAAGCCCATCCAAAATTGAAGTCCACAAAGAAACAAATAAACAATTTAATTTACATAACCCTAATCAATGTTGTATCTATTTCAAGTTGCTTTTATTTTTCCAAATTGGGTATCATTTTTATGAACCCTTTATTTTTTCAGTTAATTTTCCACTAATAGTTCATATAGAGGTTACATAACATAGGAAGTGTTTGCAACAACTTGCACTTTAAAAAAAATTAAAAAAAAATTATTTTTTTTAAAGAAAATAAATTTAAAGTCAAATCATCTGGCCCAAAATAATAATTAAGAAAGATGCAGACTACATGTCTACGAGTGTTAAATTATTTACAAAAATATAAAAACTAGTTACAATTATTTATAAATAAAAAAAGAATCTTTGTTTTTATAGCTCGGGAAGCAGAAGCTGAAAATGTAAACAAGAACTTTTAATTAATTTCTCATTGAAAGAAAAAATAAAAAAACCCTATTATGAGCTGCAGGTCAGACGTTCCCTCAGGTTCCCCAGTAATTTCTCCACTCGAGCTACAACAAAAACCTTATGTGCCGTACAGAGCACGACTACGCAGAAACATAACTAAGAAGATGTATCTGTATCTACATCATCGGAAATTCAATGCGTCACTTTTTTAGTGGTCATGAAAAAAACAAAAAAAAATAGGTGTTTTAGAGTGTGTCATTATCATTAACAGCAGAAGCATAAACATGAATTGTTGGAGAATCATTTCATATTTCAACAAAAAATATAAATGAAGGGACAAGAATGGAGATAAAAGTTGTTCCTTCTTTACCATATTTGGATATGCAATAGGATATTTATAGGATTATGACTATCAAAATTAGTAACCATTTTGAATGACAACCACAAAGCTTTTTTCATTATTATTATTTTTTTTTCATTAAAAAAAATCATGATGTATTATCAAATAGCATAGTATAAGATAATGCGCATTATTAATTAGTGGTTGGAGTTAGAATAAATAGTATAAAGATGTATTCTCACCTTTGAAAGGGGAGATTCATGGCTAGGTGACTATGATATCGGAATAAGGAATTTAAATCACGTCTGGTCGAACGCAATTAATTCTTAATTTGTGGTTTATTTATACATATCATTCTTTTTTTTTTAACATAATTATAAAAATCACCTCTGACAGCTACAAAATAGTGTTATTTTGTGTAACGGTACTGGCATTTCTTGAGGGTGTGTCCGTAGTTTTCCGAAAAACAGAAGTGATTTGTATAAATGATACTGACGTTTCTGATGAGTGTATGTGCAATTTTCTTCTAACAAAATAAAAACTGATCATATTTCGGACGGGAAAACGAAAGAATTGAACCCTTCCTAACAAATTTGACTCTAAATTTTGGAATCAGAATCCATTTTAAAATTCAAGTGCAAGGAATTAGTCATAAAGTGTTAGAAGTGGGGAAAATCTGTTTAGGTTTTGTCATGGTCTATGAAATTGGCAACTGAAATGAAGACAGATAGCTATTACTGAAAGCAATGTCTGGCTCAGATTATCTTAAATCCAGGATCAGGATAACTAAAACAGCCCCCCCCCCCCCACCCCCCACCTCTACCCCTTTAAAGTCGCATTTCTTCCTTAGCACTGGGCATTAAATGCACATATTTGATCAGCGACTTTTCCATTTCCATTAAAGAAAATGAAATCCAGTAGTTCAGCTATCTTCAAGTCATTGTGCACCCACATTTGTACCTATATCTTTGGTGGTAATTTTTAATTCAAATTGAGTTTGACTTTATCTAAATTAATTATAATAAGTTTTTTATTTAATTTTTTTTAAAAAAAATCCACAAATTTGCAAGATATTTTTAGAGTTTATTCGGTATTAGATTCTATTTTATTTTTTTATATATGAATTATTGAAATGTTGGAAACCTTTCAAAATCTTGAAAATAAGTTACAAATTCTTAAAAGTGCTTGCAAACACCTAACATCTGATTTTTAAATTTTATAACCTCATTTTACCAAATATTTTGCCACATTTTACAAGTTTTCAAATATTTTATAAGATACCGCCACATGAAATTTATCATTTAATCATTATTAGTTATCATGATTAAAAAAAAAATAGCCGTAAAACATAACCATTGACCACAATCGCACAATGATTGTTGGCTATAATTTTTGAAAACGTCGCTAAAATATTTGTCATTGCAAAAATAATTTTTACAATGAATAATTTAAGTTTTTGCATTAATTTTTATTTAACCATAACTAATCATAAGTATTTACCACGATTTTAATTTATAGCCAATAAGATTGTAAGCAACAGTAATTATTCTTCTAATGTGCTTTAAAGAACTCATAAGATACCCTCGTTACGATGATTGTATTACACTTTTCATGTGTTAAGTAAGGAAATTTGTAAGTTTCGTCGTGTGAATATGGGGAGTGACATTTTTTATCCACTTTTAATTCATTTTTACAATGACTGATAATTTAAAAAAATAATGGGTTTACTGCAATTTACATCCTCTGTGTTTGGAAAAATGAACAATTTACCTCCTGTAAAAAATAAAGCAGCAATTTATCCCTTGTGTTATAAACAGTAAAGTAAAATGCCATCTGACGCATTTTATGAATTACAAGCGCCTTTTAAATTATTTTTATTTTTTAAATTTAAAATTTAAAATAACGTTTATACCCTTATTTAAAGACCTTGGATCTTGATTTCAGTATAAGGTCCAAATTTAACTAATAGATCAATAGACTTTCATCTCATTTGAATCAATTATTTAGATTTAACTAAATAAGAATTAAAAATGTATATAATTAAATTTAAATATATATAGAAATATATATATATGCTTGTATAATAATATATATTTAAATATATCTAAAATATATACATGTATATGTAGAAAGAGTGAGACGGAAGGGGATATGGCGCCGGCAGGGACGGGAGCGGCTACGGCGACGAGTTGGGGAGAAAGGGCAAGGGACGGCGGGACTAGGAACGGGGCGGATTTGGGTGCGAGGATGGGCAGGGGACAGATCTGGATGGGTGGCATGAGAGGGGTGGGCCGGCGCTAAGGATTGGGGAGACGCGGTGGTGGCGATCGACGGCTGGAGTCAGAAGAAAATGGATATATATATATATATATATATATTACTTTTATAAATAGTATACATATTAATATGTATATATAATATAATAATATTTTATTAACTAAAAATCATCCTCAGACTTAGAGGGTCGTGTGTAATGCGCTCATGGATACAAGGGGGTGATTTGTTATATTTTTATAATATAGGGAATACATTGCTATTTTTTTTTTTACAAAAGAGTATTTACACATTTCATTTAACAAAGAGACAGATTGCATTTTTTTCCAAACCATAACACATCGAGACATTTGCCGTTGAAAAATACTAATTTGACAGAAATATGTCATCTATGCATCATATGATGGTTGCAAATTGGGCTAATTTGACCGAAATATGTCATCTATGCATCATATGATGGTTGCAAATTGGGGACATTTTCTCAAAACGTGTACTACGGTGGACATAATTAGACATTATTTCAGGGGGCATTGATGCAATTTGCCCATTATAATTTTATAATTAATATGGATAAAATAACAAAACTTATTAAAACCATAAGATTAAGTTATAAACTTCTTACTTTCTTTAAAAAGTATATACATAGCCGTTATATCTTATTTTTAGTCTCATAAGCTCTTATCTTAAAATTTTATTAAACACGCCTCCATACCTCGACATTATAAAATTATTTAAATGTCCTAAAAATGAATATATTATAGTTGTCGTGTAATAACAACTCAAAATGAACGATCAATCATATGATAATTATTAACAATACTTAGAATGTAATTATCCGACGTGGTTAAATCTGATTTGAAAAAGAATTTTGTTACGTCGGCTCACCATCAGCATCAGCATCATGGGTAAATCCAATGAATCCAAGTTAATGCAGGGCGGGACGCTGTTACCAAAGTTAAATAATCCTCATCCACACAAATCAAGATAAGTATTTTATTGGCGTAGATGATACGTACGTATATATACAGAGAGAGGGTAAATTACAAGTATAATTATAAATACTTTTTTATATTTGATAAAAATTATATCGTTTTTGAATTGAGATTTAGAATCGTCAATGTTATTTTTACTGTATTTCTTTTATTTTCTTTAAAAAATTATAAAAAAAGTTACAAAAATTTTAAAAATAAGTAAATTATAATTTATAATACACAGATGCATTTTGATCTGTTCACTATTAAAAAATAGATGGAATTCTAACATAGATTAACAAATTGGGTTAGTTATTGGATGACCATTAAAATTTGGGAGGTATTGATAAATTTTCAAACAATGAGGGATATTTAAAATTATATCAAATTTCAGGGGGGGCTCGATTAATTTACCCATATATATAATTAATTAAAATTAATATGTGTAAATTACAATGAGCTCACATAATAATTGACATAATTACAAATATTCATTGTTCTTTGAGAAATTACGAAAACTCTATTTGATTTGAACGGTCGCCCAACAGCTAACCCAATTTGTTATTTTTCATAAATTTTATATTTATATTTTGTGGTGAATCGTCCAATTTTTCCATCACCTCGCCCAATTTTTTTACAATTTTTTATCTAAAAAGAAAAAATATATAATAAGAGCAAAGTTAATAATTTCAACCCTTCATCCAAAGATTACATAATTTTATCAATCAAAAGAATATTGATAATTTCTTAAATAATAAAATACATTCATAATTATATCAAATTTTAGAAGAGCTCGACGTACTTCACGCAAGTAATTATGATTCAATCACAATAAATATGGTGATATGTCACAAGTAATTGGAAATTATGGATAAGCCATTCAAGTTTTTTACGCTTAATTTCGTCTGACATTGCTTGGCGTGTGATCATAAATTATATATAAATTTTCTTTATTCATAAAAATTCTTATTCAAATCAAATTTGAGCGGTCAAATCAAATACACAATAAATATTATATAATAAACTATGCAACCATTTGATATATGTGTTAGAGCTTTAGAAAAGTACGTTATTCAATAAAATCACTATAAAAAATCAAAATAAAATTATTTTTTATGCGTTTACATTTATACTGTGATAAAATAAAAAATATTTTTCGTCCGATAGCTTAGGTCCATTATATTTTTAGCCGCACTGTTTACGAGATTTTTTAAAAATAATCTCATAACTTGTAAAAGTCACATTTTTAGTCCTCTTGCCAGCTTTTGTACCAAATTGGAGGAAAAAAACACATGCAAGTCACGTGGCTGTTATCTTTTTAAAATGGAGGAGAATGGTCACTTAACTTGCATTTAATTTTTTACGTCATTTCCTAATAGAAAGTGATGGAAAGACTGAAAGTGAGAATTCATATTAGGATTAAGTACATTTTGCATCTCTAAATTATGTATTTTGTATCATTTACACCACTAAAGTATGAAAGGTAACAAAAACACCCCTGACAAAATAATTTGATATTGATAAGATAAAAACACCCTTCTCAATTAGCCCTACATTTTATTTTACTTTCTAAAATATATTTTATTAAAATATCTTCCCTAAACTATTTTAGTGATTTAAAATTTTTGTCATATTTTATTTTAAAAATAATATTTATAATTTTTTAAAAATTATGGAACACAAAAAATATTTACAAGCTCAATATATGCTGAAGTAAATAAAGGAGTGTTCGTGAAAACTTCTACTTTGTAGTAGTGATTTTAGTAGAAAAAGTTTAAAATTGTAGCAGAATAAAAAATGGATAATATTTTAAAAAAAATTAAAAGCAGATAAAAGCTAAATTGGTGGTATTTTTAATAAAATCACTTCTTAAATAAACTTAATTGGTTAAAGATCATTTTGTCCATACGTATTAAAAAGTACTATGTTTGTTTAATATTTGCACTTGTCATTTGATAATAATAATTTTTTTCTCAAAAAATAATAAATTTTATTGCAATTAGTATATCTCATATTTAATTTTATAAATATTTTCCATCTATATTATTAAAATATTGAATATTAATGAAAAGAATTAAATGTTTAATTTAATAATACTTTCACTATATATATAGTTGTTCAGTAATTCATGCACAATAAATAACCTTGCATGATTATTGAAAAATATATTTATTAATTAATCATAGCAATTTTAATTTATATTTTTCTGTAATACTTAAGTAGTTTTGATAAATTAATTCATTTTATCTTCCTTCCATTTCATTGAATTAGACTAATATTATAAAAAATAATAATAATAATTACAACGTTCTTTCCTAAAGTTTGATGTATTTACATATAAATTCTCTGTAATTTGAGAAATTACATCTAGTACTCCTGACGTTTGTTACCGTCTACCAAATAGATCATCTATTAGTTAAAATTCACTGAATTTGCTTGTATTAGTAAAGAAATTGAATGAAAATACATATTTACCCCAGATTGACATGCTACTGACTTATTACAGGTTAAACAATTTTCTTTTTTCTAATAAAACTACCCTGGTGAATATACACGTCCTCACATGCATTAGCGTGTGAAAATGCATGAGGGTAGTTTGGTTAGAAAAAAAAATCGTTTAACTTGCAATAAGTCACTAATAATATGTCAATTGGGGGGTACATATAAATTTTCATTCAATTTATTTTACTAATATCAATAAATTCGATGAATTTTAACTAACATTGGATCTATTCATTAGACAAAAACAATGTCAGGGGTACTAGATGTATTTCTCAAATCACAGAAAATGTAAATCATAAAAGGTCCACATTTAATTATAAATTATACACAGACATCGAGTGTGCCGCGACGGGCAGTATGTTATAAGTTGTAGTGGCTTACGTGGGGTTGCTAATTAGTCAAAATGAAGTTGGTATGCATGACAACAAGTGCAAGCTATAGTTTCCCAACATACAGTTGAAGACCAAAATACTGCCAAACAGATACAGATGGAAGATTCCGTGGGAGAGAAGGATGATCATGTGAAACGGACGGGCCGGATCACATGTGAAATCAAAGGGTCATGCAATTGCGACTTTGCCTCATTCTGTTAAACACAAGAGTGCTGAGGCAATGCGCCTTTTGTTGTGCCGCAATATCTGCCTTCCTAACCCTAACATAATACTACCAATTTTGCTCTAAATCCTATTTTCATTATAATTATTATATCATTTCATAGTATACAATTTTTTTTTTAAAGTGATGAAATAAAAAGGTAAGTTATATCCGCATAGCCTGATCTAATTATACATATACATCCCTGACTTATACTCTATTTACACAAACCCCTCATATCTTTTAAAAAGTTACACATACACTCATAAAAATATTGATACCATACATTACACAAACTAATCTTATTTTTTGAAAATTACACATATATCTGCAGAAATATCAATATTATTTCATAAACTATCCCTGTTTTTTGATTGTCAGGGGCAGTTTCTATAATTACAAAAAAGTAAGGATGATTTGTGTAAATAGACTATAGATCAAATGGTGTAAATATAATTATCCCTAATTTATAAATACAGCCTTGAGATTGTTCATAATCGAAATTTACTTTTATGAATTCTTAGGGGGAAAAACTTATACGAAACCCTCTGAAGGATATTATACAGCCGCACCACTTCAAGAAGTATACTTATAACCTTACAAAGGGCGTAGGGATGTTTGTATAATTAATCTAACTCCAGTTAATATAAGATTAGTATAATATAAAACTTATAATGTCACTGCAAAAATTAAAAATAACTATTCTCCTATATATATTATAAATTATTATGATTTAAAATCATAAAAAAATTAATATATTTATCAAAATTAATGTAAAAACTAAAATTTTAATCACAATTAACCAATATTTGCTATGGCTAAAACTTCATTTGCATAAACAATCATTACGCGATCATGAGTTATATTGACCATCATTTTTTTGTTGATAATTAAACATAACAAAAGTCATATTTCTTATTATGTGTTTGTCCAAATCTTATTTTGGTATATCTATCTCAAACATTTGACAAACTATCATACTATTACACATTACAAGGAAAAAGCGTGTTTGTTTCTGTGGGAAAATCGCAAAACTAATCCCACAGTTTAGAATTATTTTAAATCTTTATGAAATCTTAATCATAAATTTTATTAAAAATAACAAAAATATGTCAGAACAATACAAAAACATTAACAGATATTAAAACTAACTGTGGAGAACCCACGTAAAAGTTATGTACACGTGGGTCAAAAAACAAGTCAGCCGTTGCTTTTAACATTTGTTAGTAGTAGGGGCCTTTTTTTTTTTTTTTTTGCAATATTTTGACCTTTATTTTACAGTTTTTAATAAAATATGGAATTATATTTAAAATCCCATAAAATGTGGGGTGAAATATGAACGATCCTAAACTATGGGACTAATTTTACAATTTTACTATAAATTCCCGTATATATTTTAGTCATGGGGACATAATAGTATGTTTCTAGGCTAATTAAATAAAAAAAATGGATTCATCTCTTCTTCTATTTCTTTTATTTTCTTTTATTACTGTTTTTTAATAATTTTATTTCTTTTATTTTCATCAATCTCTTGAAACACAAAATTTAATTAAATTGTCAACTGAAAAACCACACTACTCTTATAATAAATTGATCGAGATCAAACCCCCTGCGTGCCTCGTTTTTCTTGTTCTTCGAAATGTAATCGATTCTGATCCTAACTGATGAATTCCAACCCTTTCTCAGAATTACTCCATCCTATGATCTATAAAGTCGTAGGTTTAAAGTGTTTTTTTTTTTTAAATTGATAATTATCTATATGATTCCATCAATATTTCAATAAATTCAATAATATATTAATTTAATTAAAATATTAAATAACTTATATAAAGTGGGATAAATATTCGTATATTTAAAGGGACTTACCAACATGCTCTCTTGACTTGTCATCAGCAACGACACATTATATTCTCCGAATTTCCATTCACATAACTTTATAAGTTCAAGAGATTTTGAGGATTAATTTAATATTGATTTTTTTATACATACATGTAATCGAACGGATTCCAAATCAATGGCTGAAAATTCAGATCGCTGGGTCAGACACGGGTCGAGTCACCCTTCCTGCTCACAGAGACATGAACCCCTAGAGTGTTTTAGTAATTTCTAAACTCTCAAGGCCGTTCTGGTGCTTTTGGACTTGTTCAATGTATTTCCTCCATCAGGTCCTATGAATATGTACTGGATGCATAGATATTTGTATAACTTTACGTGAGTTTATTGTAATTTATTTTATTATTTTTAATTATATTAATGTATTAATCGAATCAATATCTTATTTAATTTTTATTTAATTTATTAAAATATTGATGTAATTACATAATTACGGTTTGGAAGAAGAAGAAAAAATGGGGAAGGGATGTATGTAGGTGGGAATAGTTGATAAATAACCCCACATGCTGGCGTAATTGCCATTTCGCTGCACTATAAACATATGGGGCAAGTTAGGCTGTGGTTGATCCGGATGCGGATTGATACCCTATTTTCACAAGTCATTAAAAGGATCTTCAATTCAACTTCAACCCACATGCACCCCCATCACCCACCATATTTTCAAGATTTTTTTATAATTATTTTTATATATTTTAATTGATTACGACTAAATTTTAGGGTGTATTTCTATCGATAAATTTAAATTAAATTGAATATAATTTATTTTATTTGATACATTAAATGAGTAAAAAAATTTCTTGTGAAAAAAGAATTAGCAAATCACGTACCCCATGTATAATTAGGAGTAATTTGCTTCATTTTTCTAAATACAATGAGTAATTTTTTATTTGTTTTGCAGGGTTTTTTTTTTTTATTTTTGTTATTTCTCATGTCATGGGGAAGTAAATTGAATTTTTTTGAATTTAAATGAACGATTTAGAGGAAAATTTTCAAATGAGTTTATTTAAAAAATAAATAAAATTCATTAATACTCAATAAAACGTAATTCAAATTTAGAATTGAAGGGTTTTAAATCAATTAAAGAAATAACAAACATATATATTCAAAATATTTGTTATTAAGGAATTGAAATTCATAACTCTGAATCCTTCAATAGAAATACAATCTTACTAAATTTAATTAATTTTGTTTGCATAATCATAAATTTACAATAATATTGAATTTAATTTTTAAAATTATTTTGCATGTGTAATTTTATGCAGTTGTGGCTGCAAGAGATATGGTGCTTATTACAAAAGTGTTTGCAATAGTTTATATTTTTGTGGTGGAAATAAGTTGTAGGGAAAATCGTGAATTGAGCAGGTAATGAAAGTCGAAATCAATGTATGGGAAAAAAATGAAGTTCGCACGGCCGAAAAATTGATTTAATATTTATAATTTCATCAATAAATTACAAAAATTATCAATAAATTATACGTCGAATATATTAAAAATTAAAATACTTTTCAATTTTTAGTACATATAATTTATGATATTGCTCGACATACTAAAATATCAAATATTAGTTTATTAATTATTATTATTATTATTAATTTAAAAAAAATTGGTACATCAAATTAAATATATTTAAGTCGATCAAGAAAATCAATAATTTCAAATCAATAGTTTAGTACGTTAAACGTACCAAATTCGATTAATTGTCTATTACGAAAGTAAATTAATAGCCAAATAACAATAAATTTTAGTACAATAATATTTTCCTTAACATAATTATGGAAGTTCTTTATCTACGTAATTGACCTAATTAATGTACAATTGTTGTACAAAAGGAGAAGCCTTCTACACATGTAATTATTTCTAAATTATA